>NW_027256887.1:84990359-85145359 GCF_029215685.1 Pituophis catenifer annectens
GGCAGCTCGGTAGCTAAACCGGCAGTGAAGGTAAGTGGATTTCACCCCTGCACTACACCAAACTGACTGTTAAGAACTGTACCTAGGAGAAACCCCCCCCCCAAATTCCAGCTCTTCAATTCCAATTTCCGCTTCTTTACAACCAGATCAGAAGTGGGTTTCAGCAAGTTCTGACCAGTTCTGGAGAACTGGTAGCGGAAATTTTGAGTAGTTCGGAGAACCTGTAGTAAAAATTCGGACTGGCTCTGCCCCCATCTATTCTCTGCCTCCCAAATTCCAGCTGATTGGGAGGAAATGGGGATTTTGCAATAACCTTCCCCTGGAGTAGGATGGGAATGGAGATTTTACGGGATCATTCCCCTGAAGTGGGGTGGGAATGGAGATTTTACAGTATCCTTCCCCTGCCACGCCCACCAAGCCGTGCCCACCAAACCACACCCACAGAACTGGTAGTAAAAAAATTGGAAACCCACCACTGAACCAGATAAGCAGATAGGATTAATTGGGCATAAATGAAGGACAAGGACATTGATGGTGGAGAAAGACTTCAGTAGATCAGCTTCGGTTTGTTTTGCACAGCCTGTTCGGTTACAAAAAATGTGCATGTGGTTTTAATAAGTCCACAATCAATATTGTGCTCTGTCAATTACGAAAGAGGCTGCAGCTGGGATGCAACAGTCTGAAAATCCCTGCTCTGCTCAAAAGCTGAGATGTCCAAGTATTTAACCCCAAAACTGCTGGGATGTCTTGGAGATGACAATAACGTACTCCTTGAAGAAGAAAAAAATTGTGCAGCTGCCTTGAGATCACTTGGACATCTGCACAGATATTGTATTTGCTGTAAATGTGAAACTAAAGAAGACTGAAAGAATATGGAAGACCTGGTCATTTCTCATACAGCCTGTAGGAAGTTCTCAACTTACGACCTTACAATTAAAATTTCTACAGCTGAGTGAGGCACTTGTTAAGTGAGGTGGGCCCCATTTTACAACCTATCTTGCCTTGGATGTTAAGTGAATTGGGTTTTCCCATGGACTTTGCTGTCAGAAGGGGATCACATAAACCCGGACACTGCAATCAACATAAATATGAATTAGTTGCCAAGTGTCTGAATTTTTTTATCATATAATTGTGTCTGAATTTTTTTATCATATAATTGTGGGGATGCTGCAATGATCATAAGTGTGAAAAACGATAAGTCATTTTTTCAGTGCCACTGTAACTTCAAACAGTCACTAAATGTTGTAAATTGAGGACTACCTGTGTCAGGTATAAGAACATCAAAGTCAGCCACTGAAACCATGAGTCGACTTCCCTTTTCAGTCTCCCAAATTCTGCTCAGAATTCAGATATCCTGCTACTCGTAAACGAGTCTGTTTTGACTCATTTTTGAGACCGCCTTCTTCTGCATAACTCCCACAGAGTTGGTCTCCTCCTGGTCCCGTCAGCTAAACAATGCCGACTGGTGGGCCCGCGGGGGAGGGCCTTCTCTGTTGCTGCCCCAGCTCTCTGGAACCAATTACCTCCTGAGGTCTGGACCATCTCCACCCTATTGGCCTTCTGAAAAGCGGTGAAGACCTGGCTTTTCCGGCAGGCCTGGGGCCGTTGATCTTGCTCTTGTGATCTGGCGAGATCCGGCCATGAATGGCGTGAATGAGTTTTTAATGTTTTTAATGTTTTTAATTTTTAAATGTTTTTATAATGATTTTTAAAAATGTATTGTGGGCCGCCCTGAGTCTTCGGAGAGGGGCAGCATATAAATTGAATTAATTAAATTAAATTAAATTAAATCCCCCCCCGTCCAATGGGGGGGGGAATTAAACTGGGTTTACCTCTCTGGACAAGATTGTAATGCAGGAAAAGCTGGAATTGAACAACCAGCAATGAAGTGGATGGACTTAATTAATAGTGGTGATGGGTGCATTGAATGAGTGGTCCATCACATGGTCCAATCAAACATCTCCCAACTGGAGATGCCTCCCAGTTCCAGTCCTCCAGGTCCAGGGCAAAATGGCCTTGACTCTCTGAGAAAAGAATGTTATTATGACTACATATCACCCATGCTCCATACAATCCCCCCTCCCAGTTTCCCACAGTAGTAAATGTGGCAAGTCTGAAAGCCCAATGCAAAAGATTGGGCTTCCAAGGCCTGACAGCAGTATTGCAGGCAAACGTGACCCACAGCCTGAAGTTCGATCATGACATCCTTCTGAGGTCAGTAAAATGAGGATCCAGATTGTTGGATAGGCTGACTCTGTAAACCCCTTAGAGCAGAGGCCTCAAACTCAATTTCACTGAGGGCCGCATCAGGGTTGTGTTTGACCTCGGGGGGGGCAGGGGTGGTGGTGGCCGGCATGATGTCACTCATGTCGGGGGGACACCTGTGGTGGCCCGAATGCTCTGCCAGCAAAAACGGGCTCCCGAGCTCCGTTTTCGGCTGGGACGGCCTCCATGGGCCGGTCCTTTGCTATTCCCAGGGCAGCCCCATGGTCAGATCTAAGTACCACGTGGGTTGGATCTGGCCTCTGGGCCTTGAGTTTGACACCTCTGTCTTAGAGAGAGCTGTAAAGCACTAGGAAGCAGGATTTAAGTTTAAGTGCTGTTGCTATTAGAGAGCTGAAGGACCAAGTTAGGTGTCTCGGAGTTCTGAATGACTATGTGGAGTTTGTTGGGACGCTGACATTACGGAGAGACTGTCATGGAAGAAAAAGCTATGTAGTCCCTAAAAGTTAACATCAATTCGATGGCACATAATTAATCAAACTGTGCACATTTTAACTCTTCTTTCCATTTTCTCCCCGTCTTGCCAGAAATCGGTTCAAATTGCATCCAGATGGGTTCCTATTATTTTCTGTCCTACCTTAGGCTATGTTTACACGTGTGTAAAAATCAGCAAAGAATGCAGCCTATTCTAAATTTTATGTTAAAGGACCGTCCTCCTTTTGATATGCAAATGTCCATGCAAATCCATCCGTATCCTTCAAATTATTGCTTTGAGTAATGTTAGGTTTTTTTTTTTAAAAAAAACCAAATAAATAAAATACAGCAGGTGGTAACTGTGAAACAAGCGGAAAAGGGTTGAATTGGGTTGGGAGTTGGATGGGAAATGACCAGGGAATTTCAAAGTCTCAGGTCTGATTAGGAAGTTGGAAAAAAATCTCCTGGAAATCAGGTCCCCCCCCCATCAAAATAAACCAAGCTCAATATCAGGGGTGGGCTGCTGGGGGTTCGCAGGGGTTCGGACGAACCTCTAGCTAAGATTCTGTGCAGTTTGGAGAACCCCCAAATCCCACTCCTGGCTGGCCCCTCCCACCCCTCCTCTCCCAGGAGTCCTCACGCGGCCTGTTTTGGATGCAGGTAAGCGCAGGGCATGCGTGGAGGCTCAGGGAGGGTGAAAAACGGGCCTACCAGAAGTACGGGAAGGCCAGAAACGGGCCTGTTTCCAGCCTCCAGAGGGCCTCTGGAGCCTGGGGAGGCTGTTTTCACCCTCCCAGAGGCTCGAGGAAAGCCTCCGGAACCCGGGGAGGACAAAAACAATCCTCCTGCCGTGGTACAGGAGGCCAACTAGGCCACGCCCACCATGGCCACGCCTATTCAGCAACTGGCAGAGAATCCCTTGCTAAATTTTTCGAAGCCCACCCCTGCTCAATATAATAAGTAGTATCCCTTGACATAACAGTCCTCCTGTATTCTACACCAGCAGCCGCTGGATAAATCAGGTACTCTATAAATGCACTTAAATTCCCTTTTAAATTAAGTTAAATTAAATGAGTAGCTTTCCTCACACCTTTGGGATGGCAAGTTAACCCCAAGGACAATGAAATACCACCGCAACAATTCAAATCCTATCAAACCAATGTATAAAAGTAGAACTTTTCTCCACATTGAAAAAATAACAACAGAAGTATAATGACTGCGTTTGGCAATCGATTCAGAACAATGAGAAAATTCTCAAGAAATTCTGCACTCCCAATTTCAGTTGGCAATTCAGGTTGTCCTCGACTTACAACCATCCGTACAGCGACTCGTCAAAATTACAGTGGCTGGAAAAAGTGACTTACAGCCAATTCTCACGCTTACAACCATTAAAGCATCGCCAAGGTTACGTTATCTGGCAGGATAATCCTTCCATTCCCCACTATCCAATCAGAGCTGAAGAAGCTTCTTGGATGAGAAGCGAAACGTCTTCAAAGAAAAAATACAAGGAAATTGAGAAGAGGCAGCCTTCTGCTAGTCCTTCAGCTCCTTCAGTAAAGAGTTAGCAGTGTTGCAGAAAGTCAAGAAGCGAAGGAAAGCATTGGTAATTTGAGAAAAGGGAAGGTAACAAGCCAGGAAAGCAAAGGAAAAGCGAGGAACAGCTGGTAGTTTTTAGACGAAAGCTCTGAGATCCCTTAGAAGCAGTTTGATTCTGAAAGATATGGTCTTTTTCCTCCCTCCTGACAGTAGCTGAGCAAAGCTGGAGGAAATTGAGCACATCCGAGGCAAGTAATCAAACGTCCAGAAATAGAGACGTGCAGGAAATTCAAGATGTTTGCATGCGGAGGGCCAAATTAGGAATGCGCAGCTTGGACAATTGTGGATCCTGTTCCAATGCTCTCCGTGGCCAATCTACTACCAAACCTTCGTAGTACAGTGGTCTAAGGCACCCTGTTATTAAGCTGGTTATTAAGACCAGCTGCCTGCAATTACTGCAGGTTTGAATCTCGCCAAGGCTCAAGGTGGACTCAGCCTTCCATCCTTTCTAAGGTAGGTGAAATGAGGACCCAGTTTGTGGGGGCAATAAGCTGACTTTGTATAAATATACAAAAGGATGAAGGCTATTGCTGAGCACATTGTAAGCCACCCTGAGTCTCCGGAGAAGGGCGGCATATAAATTAAATCTCCGAGACTCACCATTGCAAACCCGCAGTTTAAAGAAGCGGACTTACAGAACGACGGCGTCACAAATTTCGACCCGAGAAACTTAGATCGCCATGGGGTTTACAAGCCAGGGCTCGGAACCATGTCTGATCACGCGCGAACAAACCAGATAAGCTATTTAGAAAGATTGCACGGGCCTTTGAAAGGACCCCGCCGTCACCATCTGCTGAACTTGCTAAGCTGTAGAAGGAAAAGTGTGACGTGAACTAAACTATTTGGAGAAGTCGATGGGGTAGTAGAATGACCAATTCGATGGCGGAGACGAAAGCAACTAGCTGAGAAACGAGGAAGTTGTTTATGAAACCAGACAAGGATTGGAGGTCAGACACCAGAGATAAAAAAGAGAAGAGAAGATTTGTAGCCCAGGGTTGAACTGTGGTCTCTGACCTTTGTTGTTTTCTCACGGACATTTCATTACCCAACTAAGTAACATCATCAGTGCTAGAAAGGAGTGGGTTTGCTCTCTGCTATATACAAGTGGCTTGCCACTTGTTGGGGGGGGAATATCTTGGTGATTCCTTGATTAGGCTGTTGTTCACTGTTAGCTTGTTTTCCTGACTTGGTAGTTCCTTGATTGGGGTATTGTTTTGTAGACAGAAATATAGGGTTTCCCCCCCCATGCCATTATCTGCTGAACACCTAACTCCCATAGCACTGTTTTAGGCCTAAAGATATTTACCCGTATAAATAAGCTGTATTGATATTATCCTTCTTATCTTCTCATTTTTCTCATCTTTCTCACCTTCTCACCTTTCCTAATAATTTCTACTATTGGTATCAATGATTTATCACTTGTTGTTGTATCCTATGATTAATGATTATAACTATGATCTATGATCTATGACCTATCACTTTACTATTTGTATGTACACTGAGAGCTTATGCACCGGAGACAAATTCCTTGTATGTCCAATCACAATTGGCCAATAAAGTATTTTGTTCTGTTTTGTTCCATATTCCATTCTGTTCCGTTCCGTTCTGTTCCGTTCCATTCTGTTCCATTCCATTCCATTCCATTCCATTCCATTCCACTGCACTGCACTGCACTGCACTCTACCCTATCCTACCCTACCCTACCCTACCCTACTCTACTCTACTCTACTATCTCTGCTTATCTGGGTGTTCACTGTTAGAAAGAACATGTTCTGTTCTTTTTGTTACCTTTTTGGCTTTTTTATTGTGTCTTTTGAAAGGTATGTAGATGTGGTTTATCTCTATGTGACTGTTGATGGCAGATTTTGTCTGAGTGGCAGTCTTACACGTTGAATTCTCCAACATCCACAAACACTGACAGGGCAAGATACTTGAAAACAAACTGAGCACAAACCCCACTCCCTTCAAGCACTGATGATGTTATCTAGTTGGGCAATGAAACACATGCAAGAAAATAACCAAGCAATCCCCACTCTCTTCTAGAATTGATTTTACCTACTTGGTAATGTTTTACCAAATAACAAATATTAGGGACTTTCCTTATAAATTTGGCCGGATGGTTGGATATAAGAACCAAGTTTCCAAATCCTGAGAGGCACTGAGAAACCTATGAACCCCCCCTCTATGGTCCAGGGCAGGGGTCAGCAACCTTAAACACTCAAAGAGCCACAAAGGTCCTAACCAGAAGCCCCCATTCAATTCTGGAGTCGACCGGAAGATCGGTTTCCCCCACCATAGTCTCCCCTTAGCACAGCGTCCTTTTTCCTCTGCTGACCAGAAGTCCAGTTCCCCCACCATAGAGTCTCCTCCTAGCATGGCATCCTTTTTCCTCTGCTGACTGGAAGTCGGTTCCCCCACCATAGAGTCTCCTCCTAGCATGGCATCCTTTTTCCTCTGCTGACTGGAAGTCGGTTCCCCCACCATAGAGTCTCCTCCTAGCATGGCATTCCTTTTCCTCTACCTGTTGTAACTGAAACCCTTATCAATTGTGGAGCCGACCAGCAACAGGGAGCTGCAGCAGAGGGATGAATGAACCACATGCAGCTCCAGAGCCGCGGGTTGCTGACCCCTAGTCCAGGGTGTCAAAATGCCCTTACCTTTACTTTGGGGTGGGTTTTGACTCCGATCTCGGAGAACGTTGATCTGGTAAACAGCTCCGTAAGGCTCAAAAAGTTCTTTCAATTCTTTTTCTGACCACGAGCGGGGGATCTGCCCGACAAACATCTTAATAGCATCGGGGTCTGGTTGGTCTGAATGATCCAGAGCGCCATTCATCTTGTTAGCTGTGCCGTTGCTAGAAAACACAAGAGAGAACGAAGGTGGTTAGAGAAAAGGGCATTTTACAATGGCTACCAACCTGCCTTCCATTGAGGACCTGTATACTGCATGAGTCAAAAAGAGGGCTGTGAAAATATTTACAGACCAGAGATGGGTTTCAGCAGTTTCTGACCAGTTCTGGAGAACTGGTAGTGGAAATTTTGAGTAGTTCGGAGAACCGGTAGTAAAAATTCTGACTGGCCCCACCCCCATCTCTTCTCTGCCTCCCAAGTCCCAGCTGATTGGGAGGAAATGGGGAATTTGCAGTAAGCTTCCCCTGCCACGCCCACCAAGCCACACCCACTAAGCCATGCCATGCCCACCAAGCCACACCCACAGAACCGGTAGTAAAAAAAATTGAAACTGACCACTGTTACAGATCCCTCGCAACCTGGACATAAACTGTTTCAACTCCTACCCTCAAAACAACGCTATAGAGCACTTTGGGCAGTCACTAAACAAATATTTGTAAGTTGGGGATGACCTCAGAGGTGGGTTTCAGCAGGTTCTGACCAGTTCTGGAGAACCAGTAGCGGAAATTTTGAGTAGTTTGGAGAACCAGTAAATACCACCTCTGACTGGCTCCTGCCCCCATTTATTCTCTGCCTCCCGAGTCCCAGCTGATCGGGAGGAAATGGGGATTTTGCAGTAACCTTCCCCTGGAGTGGGGAGAGAATGGACATTTTACAGTATCCTTCCCCTGCCACGCCTACCAAGCCACGCCCACCAAGCCACACCCACAGAACTGGTAGTAAAAAATTTTGAATCCCACCACTGGATGACCTGTATGTGAAAATAAGACTGTGTCCTTTCATTTAAAAAAAACAAAAACCAAACTATCACGGATGCGGAAGGGAATTCGTATGGCTTTAATGGGTGAATTCACATGGAAACTGACACGGAAAGAGAAGGAAAGGCCCACACAATTGTGTCCTACTTTTCACCGCTGGCTCTGTTTCAAAGCTCCAGAAATGGGATGAAATGGAAAGTATCAAAAGAAGCAAAACAACACAACGGGAGATGAAAGGGGGAGAGAGCGTTAAAAGCAGGCAAAAAGGACGGACGAGCCGTGTGCGCGTCCATCTCCAGTTAAAGGTAGGGACAATGCTCTCATTTTGGTAATGATTCCAGATTGAAAAAATGGCACTGGAAAAGTAGCACTGAGTTGATGGGAGAGCTTTCAAAGAGCAGCGGGGAACCGACATGGGCTTACAGAAAGCAAGAAAGTGTAGCTATCGCACGTGTGGGAGGTCATGCATTAACAGAGTTGCTAATCCCAATTTAAGTAGATTAAAAAAATAAATAAAATAAAATAAAAACCCTAATGTCACCCCTGAAGCTGGCCTGGCCGAAGCCATTTTGGAGCTTCAGTGTTGCCACAGTGGAGCTGAGGGATAGGGGGAGGGGATTAGAGATAGCTGGGGTTCAGTGCAGAGGTGGTATTCAGCCGGTTCGGACTGGTTCAAGCGAACCGGTAGCAGCAATTTGAATTCGTTCGCCGAACCGGTAAATACCGCCTCTGGCTGGGTGAGGAATTCTGGGATTGAAGTCCACATATATTAAAGCAGCCAAGGTTGAGAAACCTCGGTGTAGACAATATTGACCTAGTAGCCTATTTTATTCTTATCTCCTTCCTCTATCAAAAGGTACATTTAAAATATTTAATCAAAAGCAAGATTTTCAGAGTCTTCCTGAAGCAGAAAAGCCATGTCTAAGGAGGGATTAGAACTCACGGTCTCCTGGTGATTGGCTCAAAGTCACCCCGCTGGCTTTTATGCCTAAGGCGGGACTAGAACCTACAGCCTCCTGGTGATTGGCCCAAAGTCATCCGGCTGGCTTTCATGCCTAAAGTGGGACTAGAATCGACAGCCTCCTGGTGATTGGCCCAAAGTCACCCAGCTGGCTTTCATGCCTAAGGCGGGACAAGAACCTACAGCCTCCTGGTGATTGGCCCAAAGTCACCCAGCTGGCTTTCATGCCTAAGGCGGGACAAGAACCTACAGCCTCCTGGTGATTGGCCCAAAGTCACCCAGCTGGCTTTCATGCCTAAGGCGGGACAAGAACCTACAGCCTCCTGGTGATTGGCCCAAAGTCACCCAGCTGGCTTTCATGCCTAAGGCAGGACAAGAACCTACAGCCTCCTGGTGATTGGCCCAAAGTCACCCAGCTGGCTTTCATGCCTAAGGCGGGACAAGAACCCACAGCCTCCTGGTGATTGGCCCAAAATCATTCAGCTGGCTTTCATGCCTAAGGAGGGACTAGAACCCACAGCCTCCTGGTGATTGGCCCAAAGTCATCCAGCTGGCTTTCATGCCTAAGGCGGGACTAGAACCCACAGCCTCCTGGTGATTGGCCCAAAGTCATCCAGCTGGCTTTCATGCCTAAGGCGGGACTAGAACCCACAGCCTCCTGGTGATTGGCCCAAAGTCACCCAGCTGGCTAGGTTGTGCGAACTCCGTGGTTTGGTTCAGCCGTGGCATAACTTGGCATGTTGCATGAATGAGACTACCGTACTGCGATTAATAAACCGTAGTTTACAAACCTCTTTCTGAAAATAATACAGTTCTTTGCAGAGGTTTGGAAAAAAAAAATGATTGCGATTTCAGGTCATGTGCTTAAAGGTTGACAATGTGTCTTCCACTCTATTTCAGTTTAAATGCCGTAATTTTATAGCCCGCTGTCAATTTCACCCTCATTTCAATTTCACCCTCATTTCTTTTGCACGACTCTTGTCAATGAAATTAGATTACGGCTGCCCAATTCTCCGTTTTTAAGGTTACTAATGTTACGTCTCTTGAAGTCGTCTTCCCATTTCTTCTCTATTAGAAGCTTGATTTTTTTTAAAAAAAAAAACATTCTTAAAAGCAAATTACTGCCATTTCAAGAGACAGCCTGCATCATCACCCTTTCCATCACTTAAAAAAAAATACTCTTAGTTCTTTTAAAAGAGGGAGGGGGGGGGAAAAACAGCCCTAGAAAACATCTGGCGTGGAGAATACAGATGATCATTTGTTTATATCTTTCTTTCTCTGTCTAACTGCCTTTTCCAAACATAACCAGATGGAGCCTTTCAAAATCAAATTAATTTCAGATTAATTCACTCTGGACTAATGCCAGTTTCTTGAGTTGGAATTTTCAGGCACTGTTTAAATTGATTTACAGTGATGAACTTAAAAGAGCTAAAGTCCTTAGGGATTTTATTTTATTTTATTTTATTTTATTTTATTATTTTATTTTATTTTATTTTATTTTATTTTATTTTATTTTATTTTATTTTATTTTATTTTATTTTATTTTATTATTTTATTTTATTTTATTTGGGGGGGGGGTTATAAAACCATGCAAAAAGGAACCTGTATTTATTAACTTGCTTTGCACTAAATTCTCACCATTATATCATTTATTCTTCCTTTGCAGATGTATCCTGTTCTCAAAAATACATAAATTCCATCCTATAATTTTGTAAATTTGATTCTAGAACTTGCTTTTATTGTAAGAACTGCTACAACTCTGGAATAAAATAGCAGCCCAAATCTAATTTGTTGGGGAATATATTTTCCAATCAGTGCTTAGGACACAGATAGGCCGCAATTTATGACCACACTTACGCTCATAATTTCTGTTGCTAAGTGAAACAATTGTTGTGAGTTTTGTCCCATTTTATGATCTTTTCTTGCCCCGGTCATTAAATGAATCCCTGTAGTTGGTAAATTAGAAACACGGTTGTTAAATTAATCCGGCTTCTCCAAATTATGACTTGTCAGACGATCACAAAAGGGGATCACATGACCCAGACACATTGCAACCGTCATCAATATGATCATGCTGCAATGGTCATAACTGTGAAAAATGGTCATAAGTCACTTTTTTCAGTGCTGTTGTAACTTCGAATGGTCCCTAAATGAACCGCTGTAAGTCAAGGAACGACCTGTAGTTTTTGGTAACCTGGTGTTTTCCTGATGGAACGACAACTCCTAGAATTCCTAATTTTTCACACATTTCTGCAAAAAATTAAGCAAAGAAGGAGACTTGGACAGGTTTTGTAAAAACCCCTTTCCATAAAAATCTCGGTGAGGCATAAATCTTTGAAGGTTGGAAATTTTTTATGGAGGAATTTCAACTCCAATTCTCAAGATACTTTGGGAAAACCATTAAAATTAACCAGCATACAATTCATACTCATATATAAAACTCTAATCAAACTGAAAAAGATTGTTATAGGGATCTTTATTTCTTCCAATGGATATTAAAGTTCTCCTCCACATCCACCTCCTTGTCCTTGTTTTCCAGCTCCAGCTCCATCACTTTCTCCTCCTCCATCACCACCTTTCTTCTCCTTCTCCTCCTCCTTTTCCACCACCTCCTCCACACTTTTCTTCTCCTTTTCCTTCTCCTCTCCTACCTCCACCTCCATCTTCCTTCTTCTCTTCCTCCTCAACCACCTCCACCTTCTCCTCCATCTTCCTTTTCCTCTTCCTCCACCCTCCTTCTTCTCCACCTTCCTTCTCCTTCTCCTCCTTCCTCCTCCTCCTCCACCCTCCTCCTTCCTTCTCTTCCTCCTCCACCCTCCTCCTCTTCCTTCCTTCTCCTTCTCCTCCTTCCTCCTCCTCCTCCACCCTCCTCCTTCCTTCTCCTCCTCCTCCTCCTCCTCCACCCTCCTCCTTCCTTCTCCTTCTCCTCCTTCCTCCTCCTCCTCCACCCTCCTCCTTCCTTCTCCTCCTCCTCCTCCACCCTCCTCCTTCTCCTTCCTTCTCCTTCTCCTCCTCCTCCTCCACCCTCCTTCTTCTCCACCTTCCTTCTTCTTCTCCACCCTCCTCCTCCTCCCTCCTCCTCCTCCATCTTCCTTTTCCTCTTCCTCCACCCTCCTTCTTCTCCACCTTCCTTCTCCAGCTCCTCCTTCCTCCTCCTCCTCCACCCTCCTTCTTCCTTCTCCTCCTCCTCCTCCTCCTCCATCCTCCTCCTCCCTTCTCCTCCTCCTCCTCCTCCTTCCTTCTCCTCCTCCTTCCCCTCTCCTCATAATTCCATCCTTCAGCATGAATAATTTGTGGAGTGTTCAGATGTGTAAATGAAAGAAAGGAACCCTCAAAGCAACACGTTCGAACGTCTGTGAAGCCAAGGGAGAAGATCTTTATAAATCTTAGGCTGGGATAAAATGGGATGAATAATTCATAGCTCAGTAAGAGGTAGGAAGCCAAAGCCTTGTCATAACACATGGCATCGATCAGGACATCACAACCAGCTTTCATAGGTTCATAGCCGGAAGAGAGTTCCATTCAGCCCAATTTTCTGCTGCTTTCAGGAATCCAAATTAAAGCAGTTTACGATGGATGCCTATCCAGACCCCCTCCTCATCCACTGGACCAAACTCATTTTCTTCACTCCCTGGTGTTCCTATTGACCTATTTTACATTAGATCTTCGATGAAATTCAACCGCAGTAACATTCCTTGTTTTGGCATACTCTGTGAACTTAGCAATGTTCCCTTCACAAATTTACTGGGTCTACAGCGGAATGACACACACTTTTACCTACAGTAAAAATCCTACCACCTCTTGCAACACGCAGCGATGGGTTTCACATTTTGTTATCACCGGTTCGTCGCGAGTGCGCCAGAGGTGGGTTTCAGCAGGTTCTGACCAGTTCTGGAAAACCAGTAGCGGAAATTTTGAGTAGTTCGGAGAACCAGTAGTAAAAATTCTGACTGGCCCCTCCCACATCTCTTCTCTGCCTCCCAAGTCCCAGCTGATTGGGAGGAAATGCAGTAACCTTCCCCTGGATTGGGGTGAGAATGGAGATTTTACAGTATCCTTCCCCTGCCATGCCCAACCAAGCCATGCCACGCCCACCAAGCCACGCCCACAGAACTGGTAGTAAACAAATTTGAAACCTACCACTGGTGTGCGCCCGCTCGCTTCTCGTGTGTGTGCACCTTCCGCATGTGCTACGCATGTGCTTTGCTCACAAGTGTGCCTTCCGCGCATATGCTCGGCCTCAAAAAGTGCCTAAATAGGATGGCATAGAGCTGGGGCCACGATTTCTACTACCTGTTTGGGCGAACTGATCCGAACCACCTCCGACAACAGGCTATCAACCATAGAGACCTTCAGGCTTCTGGGTTCTATAATCTCCCAGGACGTGAAATGGACACCCCTAATATTAAAACCGTCACTAAAAAAAGGCACAGCCAACTCAGTTCTTCCTGCATAAACTCACAATCCTCGGAACTGCTCAAGGATCTGCTAATGCAGTTCTACAGAGTAATTAATTGAGTCTGTCATTTGTACCTCGATGACTGTCTGGTTTGACACAGCAACCAAAACCGGCCAGGTACAAACTTCAACGGATAGTTAGGACTGCAGAAAAAGACCATTGCAACCAGCCTGCTTTCCATTGAGGATCTGTATACTGCATGGGTCAGAAGGAGGGCGGAGAAAATATCTAGAGATCCTTCACATCCTGGCCATAAACGGTTTCAACTTCTCCAGCAGTGCGTTTCACATTTTGTTACCACTGGTTCGCCCGGTCTTCCGTGCATGCGCTTTGCTTGCTCGTGCACCTTCCGCGCAATGAGCCCGGCCTCAAAAATACCGGGGCTGTGATTTCTGCTACCGGTTTGCTCAAACCGGCTGAATACCACCTCTGAACTTCTCCCCTCAGGACGCTGCTATAGGGCATTGAATGCCAAAACAACTAGACACGAAGACAGTTTTTTTCTCCTGTGCCATCATTCTGCTAAATACCCAATTCCCTCAGCACTGTCTTATGCCTAAGGATATTTACCCATGTAGTAGGGTTCTATTGCTGTTATCCTTCTCATCTCCCCATCTTTCCTACCGGGTATCTTATGATTTATCACTTGTTGTTTGTATCTTACGATTAATGACTGTATCTTATGATTTATGATCTGCGACTTATCACTTTGTTGTTTGTATGCATATGGAGAGCTTATGCACCGGAGACAAATTCCTTGTGTGTCCAATCACACTTAGCCAATAAATAATATTGCTAAAGAATGGAGCAAGGAAGTGATCTCTTACTGACAAGCTGTAGGAAAAGGGGAAGGGGGGGGTGTATAACTGAAGGATGCTGCAATCAGCCGTAAATCCAGTTGCGTTGCCAAGTAGCCAAAGTACAATCACACGACCAAGGGAAAACCATCTGAACTTCACATCTGGGTTGTAAATCCAGTTTTTCAGTAAGTTCCAATGGTTGCTAAGTGACTGATTGTAAGCCGAGGAATAGTCCTCGACTTATGACCACAACTGATCCCAAAATTTCTGTTGTTTTAGTGAGACATTTGTTAAGTGAATTTTGCCCCAATTTATAAGAACCATTCTTGCTACAGTTGTTAAGAGAATACACTGATGTTGCAATGGTCATAAGTGTGAAAAATGACTGTAAGTCAGTTTTCAGCTCTGTTGTAACTTCAAACGGTTGTAAGGCAGCTGAGGACTGCCCATATTCTTTTCTAATTATCTTTCTCTCTAGGAACCAATTTTACAGGGTTTTTCAAGATTAAAATGCATGCTGTCCTGAGCTTTTAGGATTAAAAGCAGGATCAATATATATTGCAAATAGTAAAAATAATAGGAAAGAATGGGTTTATTATGGTCTGAAAATTGCAGGCCGGCCTGAATGATTAAAAAAAAAGCATATTATCTTTCCAAGATAATCATTATTTCTTTCCTATCAACCTGTCCTCCTTAGCATTTACTACGCTGCTCTGGTTGAAGGACATGATATTTTCGAAAATATCATGTATTCTCCAATTGTGTCTCTTACTAACTGACTACACAAACAAGTTTAGCCCAACGAATGTATTTGCTCTCCAAGACACCTTTATTATCTGCCTGTTTCCAAGTGCCATTTAGTGTTTTCTACCGAGACTTAACAGCTCTGGAAAATTACAAGATAAATGTCAAAATGTGATCAAGGCCTTAATGAAGCTGTGGTGAGCAAGCAGCAATAACCTTTCTTTCAAATTCCTGTTAGAATAAACTAACTTGTCCAAGGAAAGAATTCTTGGGAGAGATAATTATAGCATTTGTGGATGGAATCAATAGAAGATAGGCTAGCTATCTATGCAAATATAGGACTGAAGGCTAGATGCTAAATAAATAAAATAAAATAAAATAAATAAATAAATAAAATTCTCCCTCTCGTTGCAAGTATAAAAAAATGAATACAGGGAATCTTCAACTTACGACCACAATTGAGTCCAAAATTGATGTTACTGAGCGAGACAGTGGTTAAGTGAGTTTTGCCCCATTTTACGACAGTTTTTGCCACAGTTGTTAAGTGAATCTGCAGATACTAATTTAGCAACATGGTTGTTAAGTGAATCTGGCTTTCTCATTGTCTTTCCTTGCCAGAAGTTTCCAAAAGGGGATCGCATGACCTTGGGAGACAGTTGTTAAGTGAATTTTGCCCCATTTTACGACCACTTTTGCCACAGTTGTTAAGTGAATTTGCAGTTATTAATTTAGCAACATGATTGTTAAATGAATCTAGCTTCCCCCATTGTCTTTGCTTGTCAAAAGTTTCCAAAAGGGGATCGCATGACCTGGGGAGACAGTTGTTAAGTGAATTTTGCCCCATTTTACGACCACTTTTGCCACAGTTGTTAAGTGAATCTGCAGTTATTAATTTAGCAACATGGTTGTTAAATGAATCTAGCTTCCCCCATTGTCTTTGCTTATCAGAATTTTCCAAAAGGGGATCGCATGACCTCGGGAGACAGTTGTTAAGTGAATTTTGCCCCATTTTACGACCACTTTTGCCACAGTTGTTAAGTGAATCTGCAGTTATTAATTCAGCAACATGGTTGTTAAGTGAATCTGGCTTCCCCCGTTATCTTTGCTTGTCAGAAGGTCACAAAAGGGGATCACATGACCCTGGGAAACACTACAATGGTCATAAATATGAACCGACTGCCAAGCGTCCATATTTTGATCATGTGACCATGGGGATGCTGCAATGAAAAACGAAAAACGGTCAGCAGTGAGGAAAGTCCACTGCAGTTTTTTTTTTCTTATTTTTTTGAATGAGCAAAGTTTGGGTAATTTGGTGATGCGTTTTGGAAAGCTGTCTTAAAAACAAAACTCTGCTAAGATGAAATAGCATTCAGAGCTTAGAGAACAGCAGACACCGAGGGTAAGTCAAAGAATTTCCAGCCTTTTTTCATAGGGAGGGGGAAAAAGTGTTTTAAGAGAGTCGGATAAATTATTTAGAAAACGAATGACTCACAGTAAAATAAGTGTTAAAATTCATACAGCTTCAACTGATGATTTTCAACTAGAGTGGAAGTGAATGCACAAGGGATAAATTGGATTCACAGTGAATCTGCACTTTCTTGAGAATGGCATACGTTGGGAATATATAGGGTGTTGTGGCCCGTCAGCGGCCTGTGCAGATTGTAGCTGATTCCGACAGCGAGGAGGCTGGTGTGGTGCTGCGCCAGCAGCCTGTGCAGCTGGCACCTGAGTCGGACAATGAGGAGGCTGGAGAAGATGTGGTGCCAAAGGCAGGGATTCAGCCAGGGCCTTCAGAAGCTCCAGAAGCTCCTTTAAGTGAAAAGGATGAAGAGGAGGAGCCTCTTCTCAATGCACGGGCGCGCAGAGCTGCCAAAAGGCAGGAGTGGCTTCTCAGGAGGAGATCTCCTCAAGAGTAGGGGCTAATTGGCCACTCCCTTAGCCTATTTAAGGAGGAACACCACTTGCAGCAAGCTGTAAGGAACAACTTTAGTTCACTCTTCTTCGCGTCTGGATTCTCTGCAAAATTGCTTCTGGGCTTTCTGTCAACTCTAGGAAGACTGTGATTACGATCACGACGGTGCCTTCCACTGTGCCCTTAAAACCTTCTTTTTCCAGCAAGCCGGGCTGGCCTAACACTTTTTAAAATGTTTCGTGCTTGCCGTCCGGACGTAACATTTTTAATTGTTTGTTATTGTTTTTAATCATGGGGCCAAATTTATATATATCTTTTTAATTGTATTTTAATGTTTGTAGTTTATGCTTTTATTTGGCTGTTCACCGCCCTGAGTCCCAAGGGGGTGCAGGAGGCCGAGTGCTGCCTCTGGCCACGCCCACCATGACCACGCCCACCCAGCCAGTCATTAGGGCAGAGAACCGGTTATTAAATTATTTGAATCCCACCACTGCCCATGACCAGTTTCCACACTTACAACCGTTACAGCATTCCCGTGATCATGTGATCAAAAATGTGGTTGCTTGGCAACTGGCGCGCATTTATGCACTGTCCCAGGGTTATTTGTCAACTTCCCAGAAGGATTTCCAATTCGTAAAGTCAATGGGGGGAAACCAGATTTGCCTAACGACCACATGATTCACTTAATAGCTGCAGTGATTTGTTTAATGACGCTGGCGGGAAAGGTCATAAAGTGAGATGCAACTTATTTAATAACTGCCTTTGCTTAGCAACAAAAAATTGGGGGCTCAATTGTGATCTTAAATTTATTTATTTATTATTTATTAATTAAATTTCTATACCGCCCTTCTCCAAATAGGACTCAGGGCGGTGCACAGCCAAGGTAAAAACAGAGCATACAAAATTTAAAAACGGTATTAAAATAATTAAATATTTTGGCCGTAAATTAAAACAACCCAATTTAAAATCAATTTAAAATTTAACTCAAGCCAGCCCAGCTAGTTGAAATAAATAGGTTTTCAGGGCCCGACGAAAAATCCGAAGGTCTGTTATTGTACGTAACTCTGGGGGGAGGTTGTTCCAGAGGGTGGGCGCCGCCACAGAGAAGGCTCTCCCCCTGGGGGTCGCCAGCCGACATTGTCTGGCGGATGGCACCCTGAGGAGGCCCACTCTGTGCGAGCGTACTGGCGTAAATTGAAGATTACCTGCATGCAATATTTTTTCCCAATGCTTACATATATTTCAATTATACACATACATATTTATGGAGTCCTTGGGGCTTTCTGAATTTGGTTGCTTTCTTGCAGTTTCATCTCCTCAATCAACAACCAACACCCAGATAATAGCAATAGCATTTAGACTTATATACCGCTTACAGCCCTCTCTAAGCGGTTTACAAATGTCAGCCTATTGCCCCCAACAATCTGGATCCTCATTTTACCGACCTCGGCAGGACGGAAGGCTGAGTCAACCTTGAGCCAGTCAGGATCGAACTCCAGGCTGCGGACAGAGTCAGCCTGCAATACGGCATTCTAACCACTGCGCCACCAGGGCTCAGCAACACAGAGATCATCAGAGCGCATAAGTAAAAATTAACACCAAGGTTAATCCTGGACCAAGAATCTGGCAGTAAAACAATAGCCCAATCAAGGAACTCTCAACTCAGACAAACCATCGAACTACAAACAACAGCCCACTCGAGACATTGCCAAGAAGCAAATAACACTCCCACCAGCACTAACAGGGAGAGCCACTTGTTTACAAACAAAAAGCAAACCCCATCCCATCTAGCGTTGATTATGTTACCTAGTTAGGTAGTGAAATGTCTGCGAGAAAAAAACCAAGCACAGAGAACACCAAGGACCAGTTCAACCTGAGCTACAAATCAATAGAATAGAATAGAATAGAATAGAAAATATGGAATAGAATAGAATAGAATAGAATAGAATAGAATAGAATAGAATAGAATAGAAAATATGGAATAGAATAGAATAGAATAGAATAGAAAATATGGAATGGAATAGAATAGAATAGAATAGAATAGGAATAGGAATAGGAATAGGAGTAGGAGTAGGAGTAGGAATAGGAGTAGGAATAGGAATAGGAATAGGAATAGGAATAGGAATAGGAATAGGAATAGAATAGGTTCTCCATCACGGGAATAGGGTAGAGTAGAGTAGAGTAGAGTAGAGTAGAGTAGAGTAGAGTAGAGTAGAGTAGAACAGAACAGAACAGAACAGAACAGAAACACCACTTCCTTGTAACACTGATGATGGTACATATATATCCAACCATCCATGCATATTTTCATTTTTAAATGCTAAAAGTCAGGATGTTTAAATCAAAGGCACCGCATAACTGCAAACAAGGATATTGTACGGCAAGACATCCAACTGTTTCTACAAAGAAGGGAGATTTCACCATCCCTTCGCATACATTCGCCAGTGACTGACTGGGGATTCGGTGTAATGAGCGGCAGTATATAAATATTTATTTCCCTAGGTATTTAATGCCAATCCAATCACCGACCTACTCAAGTGGCTTATCACGTATAAGCAAGATTAAGGAAGCAAAAATAGCCAACGGAGAGCAATACGACATCATAAAACATGGATTTATTTGTTGTCCATTTTTCTGCCCCGCCTCAATTCCCCAGATTCCCAGAGGTTGAAGAAATAAGATTATACTGAAAAATATTAGCCTCGTATAATCGCACCGTTCTCATCTATCTTTCAAAGGGCAACGTAATCAGGGTTTAACCATTTTCCTGAGTTCCAATCATATTGGGGTTACTTCGATCGGTAGAAAGGGTGCCATTCCAGAGAGAAAGGGGCACAATGAAGAAGGATGGCCTCCAACAACTCGGTAGAAAACATCTATGGAGATTCTCAGTGATCCAGGTCACGGTTGTCCCAAAGGTGTTTTTTCAAAAGGCAACTGGACTTTTCTTTGTTTTTCCTTGAAGACGTTTCGCTTCTCATCCGAGAAGCTTCTTCAGTTCTGACTGATTGGTGGAGAACGGAAGGATTTATATTCCTTGCAGTCATCTGGTCGTTAGTACTCTCTCTGAGAATCGTTGAGGCTACTTTGAGGCTTATCTGTGCCCTCAGGGTCACCTGAAAAGTGCAGTTCCAGAAGGTTCCACACCCATTTGCACACCCATCCTCTGTCTAAGACTCCACGCAAACTGAGCCGTGTTAAAACATCCCCGATTGATCTGAAATGCGGCTCTCCCGAATGAACCAGACTGATACCGATCTACATATCCCCAGTGAACAGGCCTTTCAATCTATAGCTATAGATTCTGGTTGTTGTTTTGTTTTTTCCCTGTTTGCTTTCCGAGATCTTTATTTCGGAGGCTTACTTACACCAGATGACAAGTCTTTGCGGTCAATGTCCACAGGCATAAATGTGGAAGAATCCATTTATATTTACACTTTGCTACAACTTCTGATCTGTCTTGAAGACAGGAAATAGATACGGCTAATTAGACGGACTCTCATCCCTACGGAACTGCAGATCTTAAGACCTGAGGCGTCATGTTTATTGCATGCCCCATCTTTATAGGACACCGTTCCCGGTTTTCTCTAACACAGGGGTGTCAAATTCAACGCCCGGGGGCCGGATTCAGCCAGTGGGGTGCTTAAATCTGGCCCACAGAGCTGCCCTGGAAATAACGAAGGACTGGTCTGCAGTGCCTCTGCAGGCAAAAACGGAGGTCACGAGGGCCTAACGCAGCCTCCCGAGCTCCGTTTTTGCTGGCAGAGGGCTGCAGGAGGCCGTCACAGCAGAAAACGGAACCCGGGAGCTTGTTTTCACTGGCAGAGCACTTTGGCCACAACAAGCACCCCCCAACACAAGTGGCATCATGCTGGCCATACCCACCCCGGCCACGGCCACCCTGGCCCCGGGGTGAAACATAACCCTGATACGGCTCTCAATAAATCAAGTTTGACACCCCTGGTCTAACATGTTGGGTGAAAATCAGAGGTGGGTTTCAGCAGGTTCTGACCAGATCTGGAGAACCAGTAGTGGAAATTTTGAGTAGTTCGGAGAACCGGTAGTAAAAATTCTGACTGGCCCCGCCCCCATCCATTCTCTGCCTCCCAAGTCCCAGCTGATCAGGAGGAAATGGGGATTTTGCAGTAACCTTCCCCTGGATTGGAGAGGGAATGGAGATTTTACGGTATCCTTCCCCTGCCATGCCCACCAAGCCACACTCACAGAACCGGTAGTAAAAAATTTTTGAAACCCACCACTGGTGAAAATGTTCTGCTTTTCACGGTTTGATCCTGTCTACACTGGATGAACAGTTCATTTAGAGACCATTCAAACTTGTAACGGCCCTGAAAAAAGTGACTTATGACCATTTTTCACACTTCCAACTGTTGCAACATCCCCCATAGTCACGGGATCAAAATTCAGACGCTTGGCAACTGACTTGTATTTACGACGGTTGCAGTGTCCCCGGGGTCACGTGATCCCTTTTTGCGACCTTCCGAAAAGCAAAGTCCTTGGGGAAGCCAGATTCGCTTAACAACTGCATTACTAACTTAAGAACTGCAACTGATTCACTTAACAACGGTGGCAAGAAAGGTTGCAAAATGGGACAGAAGTCACTTAACAAATGTCTCACTTAGCAATGGAAATTTTTGGGCTCAATCGTAGTGGTAAGTCGAGGAGTACCTGTATACCCTGTTTCCCCCAAAATAAGACATCCCCTGATAATAAGGCCAATAGGGCTTTTGAGCGCATGGCAATAAGGCCAAGCACTTATTTCAGGGTTCAAAAAAATATAAGACAGGGTCTTATTTTCGGGGAAACACGGTAGCTTTTGTAAATTTTTAATTCCTTGCCCAGATGTGAAGGAACGGCTCCGTGGTGCATTATCACTCTCAATGCTGCTATAGGTAGTCCTCAACTTACGACCGCAATTTCTCTTGCCACAGTTGTTAAGTGAATCCCTGCCTTATTAAGTCAAGAGCAGGGGGTTGGACTAGAAGACCTCCAAGGTCCATTCCAACTCTATTAATCTAATGTTTCATTCTAATGAATCACTGCAGTTGTTAAGTTACTAACCCAGTTGTTAAGTGAATCTGGCTTCCCCCGTTGATTTTGCTTGTCAGAAGTTTGCAAAAAGGGGATCACATGACCCCGGGACACTGCAACCGTCGTAAATATGAGTCAGTTGCCAACTATCTGAATTTTGATCATGTGAAACCATGAAAATGAGGCATAAGTGTGAAAAATGGCCGTAAGTCACTTTTTTCAGTGCCGCTGTAACTTCAAACCGCCAGTAAATGAATGGTTGTAAGTCATAATACCTGCACCATTATGGACGGGGTGTCTGGCCCTTCAAAGAATTTCTCCTTCACCTGGAGAAATAGAAACCCACCTAAATTCTCTCCCCATAATCAGATTTGCCCAAGGGTAGGATTTAGCCGGTTCAGACCGGTTTGAGTGAATTGGATGCTACTTTTACATCTGGTTCGCCGAACTGGTAGTGGCAAGGACTGGCTGGCCCCTCCCACCCCGCCCCTCCCAGTGGTCTCCACACAGCCTGTTTTTGGATGCCAGGTACAGGGCCTGTACGGAGTCTCCGGGAGGGCGAAAAACGGGCCTCCCAGAAGTTCCAGAAGTCTGGAAATGGGCCCGTTTCCAGCCTCCGGAGGACCTCCGGAGCTCAGGGGAGGCAGTTTTCGCCCTTGCAGAGGCCTCGCCTCCCCCCGCCGTGGTGCAGGAGGCCGAGTACGCCACGCCCACCATGGCCACGCCTATCCAGCAACCAGGCAGAGAATCCGGTTGGTAAAATTTTTTAATCCCACCTCTGGATTTGCACAATCCGCTTGTGCTGTCAGAGGCTCAGAGGTCTAAAGATGGAATCATTATATTTTCTTGCATCCCACTGTGATAAAAAGTGACATCCTGAATCTCTTGATGTAAGATTAGAAGTCATTAGTTCTCATAACTTAGATATGATGAGGAGCAGCTGATGTACAGAGACCCTGACAGTTCTCCAATAGATAAAACATGAGAAAAATATATAAGAAGGAAAAAAAAAACGCTAAGAGAACGACAAGGAATTGAAAAATCCTCAGAGGTGGCGGCAAAGCTTTTAGTGATGTCATCCGCAAAAATTAATCTGTTTTTGAAACTCTGGTTAAATAGTGCTCTGGTTTGTATAACTTGTAGAAACCGTAGCTCCCATGGTGGCATATCCATTATGATAGCATGAAATGTGTCATGGTATTTGAAAAACCCAGTTTCTCAGATACTCAAGAGTTTAAAGAGGTTAATTGAGGAAAAATACTAATTTAGAGTGACAACTCCTTGGAGGAAGAAAGTAATGTAATGAAGCGGGCTCTGATGGATGACCACTGGATAACTTTCTATTCACTCTATTCTAAAAAGCAATGCATCCGGTTGGAAAGAGTACAAACTCAGCCAAGGTCCTTTTGGTTCCTCTAGGAGGCCTCTAAGTTGTCAGAAGAAAGGAACATTCTAATGACATACATCTTAAAGGTTGGTTAGGTCAAGGGGATCCACATGAGTTAAAAGTTGTCCATCGTTAAAAGATAAAAGAGATGCTTCAGTAATCTACAAAAAGAATTATGACTGTTTTGCAAAGAAACTCTGTAATGTCAATTAAAATTGATAAATGTATAGGACCATATGAACTGCTAACTTCAAAGAAATCCTTTGTCTAGAAGGGTATAAAACCAGTGTACCTAATTCCTGTCTTTGTTCAACGCTTCATGTACAGAGCCTTGAACCTATTGCGCAATATATAAAATCTGTCTCTGATCAACCCAAAAGTTGTGTTTGTCTTATTAAATCCACAACATTTATGGCACCCTGCAGATGGGACTACAAGGCAGAGAACTTTTGTTCTACCAGACAGCCTGCCTCAGTGGGAATCGACACCTCTCCAAGGAAAATCCACTGGCCGGCCATTAGGACTCCTTTGAAGTCCACGGAGATTCAGTGAGGAGGTGCCGTAAACCCGCTGACAAAGACAGGCCAGTCAAGAATCCTTGAAGGTTGATCAGATACAGAGACTCAACATAAATACATAAAAAAAAAAAAGAAGAAGAAGAAAGAAAGAAAGAAAGAAAGAAAGAAAGAAAGAAAGAAAGAAAGAGGAAAAGAAAACAGGTAAGTATAAATCAGAGAGTTAAAGTCTCTCTGTTTAGAGGTACCTACCCATTAAAAGGGTGGAAGAGTGGGGTTTGATCAACCTCCTAGGAGACCAGTTGGCGTGCTGAAGTCTCTGGAATTGGAATTAAGGAACTAAGTATTGTGTGTAATCTTATGTGTGGTAAGAGAAGAACTAATTGCAGTGTTATAAATTTTCTGATAAACTGACATTCTTAAACAGCCAGAGTTTACTGTTCTTCCCTCCCGGGGTTTAGCAGGCAGTTAAAAAGGTGAAGCCTGTCTAAATGGGAAAACAGATATGATTTGATCAATTTGGTGTGATTTCTGTTAAATATATGTGTATATATATAATGATAGTGTGTAAATTTGAATGGAATTTAATTGATTGTGATATGTGTGGCTGTCAGCAAAGTGAGATGATTTGTGCTTGAGGCTGTAAGAGATATTTGAGATTATTGTAATGGTTGGTTTGCATGAAGTGGGATTTTTTGTATGTGAAATTGGTTTAAAGAAGTCTGATTGCAGTACAAATATGAAAAGCCTGTGTGTTGATAAAGTGAGAAATTAGAGAAATACTAATGTTAGTATAGTAATAATACTGTGTTGCTTTGTTGTAAGAATGCTGAATGGAAGAGAGAAGCGAGGCTTCCTTGCGTGCTGTACAACATTTTTTTCCCCTCTTCCCCCCCTCTTTTCCTTTGTAAGAGAGAAACAGTTCCTTTTAACTTTTTTCCTTTCTCTCACCCCCTCCTTTTTTTCCCTGGGAGATGAGAGGCACGAAAGAGGGAGGGGGGCTACGGTTTAACCATTTTTTTCTCTCTCAGAAAAGCAGCCAGAGAAAGGAGAGGGAAGTGGGTGATCGGCTAATGCTGTTGCTGCTAGGTCTCTTTAATTTGCATATGAAAACTTTTCTGCTCTGAATACAATTTTGATTTTATTTTTTCTGGAAATTTTTGGAGGTTTAAAAACGCTTCATTAAACCTGTACTCAGAATCCTGTTGTTTCGCCAGGCTGGGTTAGCAACATAATTTTAAATCAGATGTTTTAAATTTCTGGGGTTTTAAATTGAGCCGAATCCATTTCATATTTTTAATTATTTTAAATTGGTGTTGTCTTGTTTTTTTAAACAAAATAGGCTGTACACCGCCTTGAGTCCTTCGGGAGAAGGATGGTATAGAAATAAAATTATTTTATTCTTATTTTTATTCTATCTCAAAGAAATGATTTTGAAAGATTTTTTTTAATCTGACTTGCATTTTACTATTGTTTTATTTTTGAAGCTGTCTTTCTTAAATGTTTTTTATGTCTGCGTGCATTCTGCATCCTTAACAGATGGCACGTTTGTTCGTTTGTATGTTTGTTTGTTGTTTATTTGTTTGTTTGCTAGTAGCACAAGTTACTGCCCTTTTTGGGAATTGTCACAGAGATGAGTTGGAAATTGCGATGTGTGGTGGGAGAGATTCAGTGGCATTTTTGTCTAAAATGTTGGATTCTGCCTCGAGAGTATGCTTGTTTTTGTTCACTTCAGTTTGCGGGGAGATTAGATAATTGGTGCTGAGGAGCTCATTTGTTTATAGAGGGATATACGGTAGTTGAAGGAAGAGAGGAAGTTTTAAGGGAAGTCAGAAAGTTGCCTTTAAGTTTGTCTACACAGACTTGTGCTGGCTTGGAAATCAGGATGGCAGTGGTAGGAGGAATTGAATGTTATAACAATTCTATGCAAAATTAATTGAATCTGGATCTTGGAGTTTGAAATGGGAGGGACATGAAAGAGGAAGCCTTGAAAATTTGAAACAGGCTTTAACCAGGGCTCCTGTATTGGGTTTGCCAAATTTGGAAAAGCCATTCGGTCTCTTTGTAGACATACACACACACACACACACACACACACACACACACACACACACACATTGAATTGCACGAGGGGTGTTGGCTCAGAAAGTAGGAAATTGACCTTTGGGGGAGCCCTCATTGTAAGCACCCCACATCAAGTCAGAACTATCCTTCAGTGGTGGTTATCTGATTCAAGATTCTAAACAAAAATAAAACAATTTTAATGCAGCAGACAGATTTGATTTTACCTGCAGTTCTCAATTTGAATCAAGCACAGTTCTTAACCAACACCAGATCAATGGATCACCTTGGATGAGAACATTATGGTGTTGAAATAATTGGCTTACATACAAAAACAAGACCTGATTTGGAGGGACACCCCCTGGAGACAAATTGCCTCGAAATTGGTCTGCTTAAACCTTTGAATTGTATTCATTAAATTAAGCTCTATGGACAGGGAGCCTGGATAGCTCAGTGGATAAATGCATTGTAATTTAACACCAGCTGTCTGCAATTACTGTAAATTCGAATCTCACCAGGCTCAAGGTTGACTCAGCCTTCCATCCTTTCTAAGGTAGGTGAATTGAGGACCCAGTTTGTGGGGGGCAATAAGCTGACTTTATGATGGCTATTGCTTAATTCATTGTAACCCTTAGTCTCTGGACATCAATTGGCAAAATATGGGTGGAGTCATTGGGGACTTCAAGCTATTGTACATGAACTTTTAAACTAAGCTATGATTGTATTGGGATATATCCTTTAGTAACATCAATTATAAACAAATGTTTGGTTTGTAAAAAGGTGAATGAACATGCTGTCAGAAAACAACAAATGGCTTTAAGACCATTTCAATGTATTCATGTGGATTTTACAGAATTACCAAAAGTGGGAAGTGTAAAATATTTATTAGTCATAGTGAACCACCTCACAGGGTGGGTTGCAGCTTTTATCTGCAGTAATGCTACAGCAACAGTGGTGTCAAGAGTTTTACCCAACCTAGACAGATTATCATCATATGAACTGTTGTTTGGAGTAGTTTTCACTACAGGAAGCATATGCATTACTTCCTTGGAAACCAGAGACAAAGTATTGAAACAATATGTGTATAACCTGTCCAGATATTTTGAAGTTTTTAGGAAACAAGGACTATTAGCCCAAACACCACCTTTGAAGTTTCCAGTCCACAAATTCCACCACGATGATTGGATGTTAATCCAAACTGGACGGAAGTTAGACCCCAAGTGAACGGGCTCAAGCTCATCAAGGAAATCCATTGAAGTTGATGATCCAAAGGATCCAGCCACCAGTGGGAATAGCATTCTTCATCATCTGGACTATTTTTGTATTTTTTCTTTCTTAGGATTCAGTGGTTGCCTATGCTGTTTCCCAACTGAAAAGGACTACAACTGCTCAGATTCCTTTGCGCACTCGTCCAGATGTATTGGTTTTGTAATTGTGTTTTTAAGATCTTAGGAGGACAATCCTGGATCCACTGGATGAGACTGATACCAGGTGATCATCAGCCTTGCTGAATCACTCCGGAAGCTGATTCTCTACGCACGGCGGAAGATTTGTAAAGAGGACAACTGCCTTCACATTGTACATATACATATTATTAGCTTTAATATAACACTTTCTTACACATGCTAATGTTATTAGAAGTTTGGGAGTACATTTTGTGGGTATTTGTTTTTCTAATCTTACTAGTAATTTTGTTTTACATATATAAGGAACGTTTTTGTGGTAGACCTAGGATTTTTATTGCTACTCCTGTTTCCCAAATCACATGCACCACTAACCCTCTCCCTGACGTAGTGAGCTTCACACCATGGTTGATTATGATTTGTTTATGGCTTTGGACATTATTCGCACTAGGACTCTCAAGTGAACATAAGATGAACATTGATTCCCCAAGTGGAGACACTTTAGGTCAAGTTCACTACCGCCAAAAACGCATTGTCTATGCACGGGGTTCTTACTTTAGACCTAAGTCAACTCCACCACCTAAGGTTGCACTATTGACATTCCCAGCTGCGGGGGGAATAGATAAGGAAAATGGGCCTCTACAACAATTGCATAGAGGAGACTATATATCACGGATTTTGGAATAAAGTCAAGATCTTGTTAAACAGTATGACCCTACCCTAGGTCAGAAATGCTGCTTATGTTTAGCTACTAGCCCTACATCTTATCATGCTGTTCCTGTCAAACCACAACTCTGGGTTAGAACAAAGGCTACCAGAAATAAACTTTCAGAAGGGAAAGTGGGGTGGATGGAATCTGTCCAAGACCATTTCAACCTTCAGAATTTCCACTTTGGTTCAACTTGAAGTCCAAATTAGATTTGTGTATCCTTTTTCCATCTGGAAATACTACCTCTCGATATGTTTTTTGAAGGACCAATTCTCAGAAATAAACAGAAGGACCTCTCACTGGAAGTCCCATTGCAACCACTGGCAGGAATGTTTGTGGCAGGGACTTAGGGGTCTGGACTAATGCAAGGAACTACTGAGTGCATGCCTTTTCCATAAATCTTCTTATGTGGAAAGGATGCATATTTGTGTTTACCAACAAACTGGACAGGAACATGTAACAAATCAGGTGCGGTCAGAGAAATTGCCAAGGAATTGCAGGATAGGGCTTCCAAGATAGGTCAGAGGTTATAAACAACTGACATGTGGTTTTCTTGGTTGTCTGGATCCGGGTGAATTAATATGGCTGTGGCAGGCCTAGCTTTTATTCCTTGTGCAATCCCTATGCTGAAACAACTATAAGAACAGTAAAGGAGATTCAAGTTGAAAAGGAACTAGCTTTGATAGAACGTTTTCTTAATCAACTTGGTCCATATCCTGTGGAAGAACATAAAGATTCTGAGGCAGACCCATATGAGGAAATGGAACCTGTAGAAAAAGGTAGAGAATCTCCCCAAGAATCAAGAGAGTAGAAAAACAATCAAGAACTACCTATCCTTTACTTTTATTAATTATCTTTTGTTAGACCCTATATATGGTAGATTTGTTTATTGGAATCTTGTATACTCAGAAGTTAAACTTATATGAGAATAGTGAAAGTTTCTGCATTGAAAAACTTTCAGAGGGGGGAATAATGTAATGAAGCGGGCTCTGATGGATGACCACTGGATAACTTTCTATTCACTCTATTCTAAAAAGCAATGCATCCGGTTGGAAAGAGTACAAACTCAGCCAAGGTCCTTTTGGTTCCTCTAGGAGGCCTCTAAGTTGTCAGAAGAAAGGAACATTCTAATGACGTACATCTTAAAGGTTGGTTAGGTCAAGGGGATCCACATGAGTTAAAAGTTGTCCATTGTTAAAAGATAAAAGAGATGCTTCAGTAATCTACAAAAAGAATTATGACTGTTTTGCAAAGAAACTCTGTAATGTCAATTAAAATTGATAAATGTATAGGACCATATGAACTGCTAACTTCAAAGAAATCCTTTGTCTAGAAGGGTATAAAACCAGTGTACCTAATTCCTGTCTTTGTTCAACGCTTCATGTACAGAGCCTTGAACCTATTGCGCAATATATAAAATCTGTCTCTGATCAACCCAAAAGTTGTGTTTGTCTTATTAAATCCACAACAAAAGTGTCACCTTGCTCTTTAAATACTGGCAAGATAGCCAGTTAACAGAGTTGACTTTTCAATTTCTCTGCCATAAATATCGAATGCACACAAAGGAATGAAGCCGCTAGACCTCATGAATACTGAACAGGGGACAATCAACACCTTATCCTAAAGCAGCACCTTTTAAAAACACCAAGAAAGTGGGCAGGACACACACACATAAAATCCTAAACCAGGTAAACAATACAGTCACAAATTACACACTATGCTATGCTCAATAAAGATTAAGCCTTGATTCGTGGCTTAATTTGAAAACTTGGTTGACACAACCTACTGAACGTCGAGTCTATTCAATCCCATTTTAATTGACTGTATGTGAACCCACCCAGGTAGGTTATTTTCAACAAAACATACTAACTTAGTTCACAAATAATGCCAAACAATAATGAGTAGATAAACAAACCTTGATACCGCTTACAGAATGAATTGCATGGATCTTGTCTCAGTTGAATAGTGGCTAAAGTAGATTAATAGACTGGGTGGAGCTTCATTAGATCAATTTAATCCAGTGTTCTTCAGATTTGGGAACCTTTGTGGATTTCAACTCCCAGAAGGCTGGTGAATTCTGGGAGTTGAAGTCCACACAAGTTGAAGGGCCGAAATTTGAAGAACGCTGATTTAATTCATACATCAATCCTGTGAAATATTGTGACAACTGACTTTGTTAATGCAAATTGGTTAAATATGATTATAAAGGCGAGATTTAAAAAAGGATGATTGCTTGGATTCACGCAACAAACCTGGTTTAATGCAACATATATTTGTGTAATATGCAATGCTCAGGGAAGTAACTTTAGGATGAAGAGGGCAGTCAATTCAGACAGGCCTAAAAAAAACAAAAAAAAAATATTTCCCCCTAAATGCTGATGCACAAACTACTCAATTTTAGGCCTCAGTTATATGCAACCATCAAACTAAGAATGGCCTGTAGATTACGGATGGAGAAAATCATGGTATTTCATTTTCAATGTATCCCCCTCTTATCATTTGCATTCCAGTCCAGGCCCCAATAATGCTATTGAATACCTATGCTTAAAAAACAGAGAATAAAAAAATGAAAACAGACATGATGCAGCAAAGAAATTTTTAAAAAAGTATAGGAAAGAAAGAAACAAACAATTGATATGGAGATTTTTTTAAAAAATATTTTATCCCCCACTTTTCTTTTTTCATAAAGTTTTTGACAAGTACTCTGAACAAGATGTTTTATATTCAGGGAGCGAAACTTAAGTCTTTGGTTTTAATTATATCACATTCTGAATTCATAGGCAATAGTGGGATTTTTTTTTTGGAATTTAAATCAATGGTCAACCTCTTGCAGTGTAGAATAAAATACAATTCCTTATGTTTACACTGTACTTCTCAAAACATGATTTACTGCCCAAGATCATTTTTAAAAACATTGGAACTTGCCAATTACAAAACAAAACAAAACACCTTACAAACTTGGCCCCAGAAATTCTGGCTAATCTCATACAAACCAGCATGTTTTTTTTCAGACAAAGAAGCATAGGTACATTCAGAAAACCAAATCCGGGTTTAATAAACAAAGATATGCTCTAGATTTTGTGCACGTCTAAGCATCATACAGCATCTTTGCCAATGGCTTCATGTGTGCTAAAGCACAAAACGCAAATTTGCAATGAATCGTATCTTCCTATAACTGTTGGAAGATATAAATGATGGGTAACGGCTTCCAAACAAACCAGGATTCAAAAAATTGATTGAAATTTGACTTTATTTTCAGGTTTGTTTGTTATCAGCCCACATTTGACAGCCTAAAGGTCAAAAACTTTCTAACATGTATTTTCTTCATGAGAAATATTAAATGTGTAGGAAAGATATTTTTGGTTTATTTGATCTTCGAATGCAACCTTTTGTTATAGCGGCTAGAAAATTTACCCTTTTAAAGGTAACTCAGTACTAAACTCTGGATTTCAGTTTTTATTTGAAAGGACAGCCCTTTGGAACTGAAGACCATTAATTAGGGAAAAGAGAAATCGAAGAAAAGAGAGCCAATCAGAGGGTTTTTTAAAATTCACTTGCATTCGTCTATAAAAGACACGGATCAGTGCTAGTTTCTATTCATAAACGTCATCAAAAAAAGCACAACAAAGAATGTTGTTTCTGTGCCAATTCAGAAAGCTCAAACTGCCCAAGGAGCTGCTGATCCAGTTCTACAGAGGAATTATTGAGTCTGTCATCTGCGCTTCCATAACTGTCTAGTTTGTTTCTGCAACCCAACAGACTTCAGAGGATAATTAGAACTGCAGAAAAAACAATTGCTACCTGCCTGTCTTCCATTGAGGACCTGTATACTGTACAAGTGAAAAAGAGGGCTGTGAAAATATCTACAGACCCTTCACATCCTGGACATAAACTGTTTCAACCCCTACCCTCAAAACGATGCTATAGAGCACTGCACACTAGAACAACTAGACACAAGGACAGTTTTTTCCCCGAACGCCATCACTCTGCTAAACAACTAATTCCCTCAACACTGTCAAACTAGTTACTAAGTCTGCATTACTATTAATCTTCTCATCCTTCCTATCATCCATCTCTTACCACTTATGACTGTATGACTGTAACCTTGTTGCTGGTATCCTTAAGATTTTTTAAAAAAATTTATTTATTTATTTTAATTTGATTTATATGCCGCCCTTCTCTGGAGACTCAGGGCGGCTTACAATGCGTTAAGCAATAGCCTTCATACTTTTGTATATTTATACAAAGTCAGCTTATTGCCCCCACAAACTGGGTCCTCATTTCACCTACCTTAGAAAGGATGGAAGGCTGAGTCAACCTTGAGCCTTGGAGAGATTCCAGCAGCAGTAAATTGCAGGCAGCTGTGTTAATAACAGGGTGCGTAGACCACTGTACTATCGGCTCATATTATCAAGGCTCACTGTACTATCAAGATTTATATTGACTGTTTCCCTATGACTATCATCTGGCAGGCTTGGGGCTGTTGATCTCACCATTGCGATCTTGTGAGATCCGGTCATGAGCGGTACGTATGGGTTTTTAACGTCTCTTATTGTATATTGTCCATACTGTCTTTGTTGTAAGCCGCCCAGAGTCCTCGGAGAGTTGGGCGGCATAGAAATACGAATAATAAATAAATAAATAAATAAATAAAGTGTTGTACCTTATGATTCTTGACGAATGTATATTTTCTTTTATCTACACCGAGAGCGAATGCACCAAGACAAATTCCTTGTGTGTCCAATCACACTTGGCCAATAAAGAATTCTATCTATTCTAAACAAAGAGTCTTTCAAAGCCAAGGCAATAAAAGCTAAACCATAATAAAGTTTGTTTTGTAGGGTTGTCAGATCCTGGCTGCCAGAATGTAGAACAAGCTATTCATTTTTATTTATTTATTTATTTATTTGCAATCTAGCGATCATCAGGAATTTGGCAGGCGAGATGCTGCACAATAAAAATATCACAGAGAAGCTAAAATATCAACTTCTCTGTTGTGGCAGGATTCAGGACTCAGGTGGTTAAAAAGGCTCGACTGTAAATGGAGGAAAGAAATATTCCATAACTTTCAGACAATACCAGGAAGGAAAATAACATGTTCTGATTCGTCACCAGCATTGACAAAACCCCTATCAGCCAATTGCAAAAGGCAGCTCTACAACAGCTTACATCCTGTGACAATACTTTCAACACTATCAAACATCCACATCTGCCTATCCCAGGTTCTTGGGAAGGACTCAATCAGTGGACAAAAAAGCCAAATCCATTCTGAGCAACCGTGCAACAAACCACAATAACGTTCCTGAACTATAGGATCTCCTGCTTGAGCAGGGGGCTGGACTAGAAGACCTCCAAGGTCCCTCCCAGCTCTATTCTGATTCTATGTATTGTATTCAGAGTACGTACAACTGTGACTGCCAACAAACCACAGTTCAGTTTATTTTACGGTCACAGTTCTTTTTTTTTTTAACCTTTCTGGCCATCGCTCTTAAGTGAATCCCTGCGGTTTTTAAGTTAGTAACATGGTTTTTTAGTGAATCTGGCCACCCCGTTGACTTTGCTTGTCAGAAGGTTGCAAAAGATCACATAATCGTGGGGATGCCGCAAAGGTTGTGTAGAAAGCTAGCACCCACCCAACTCCTAGAACCATGATGGCGAACCTATGGCACGCGTGCCACAGGTGGCACACGTAGCCATATCAGTGGGCACGCCAGCTCAGTTCTGGCACGCATGTGTGTGCCGGCCAGCTGATTTTCAGGCCTTCTGGGTCCACTAGAAGTAGGCAAACAGGCTGTTTCTTGTCTCCGGAGGGCCTGGTGTGTGTGTGTGGGGAAGGCTGTTTTTGCCCTCCCCAGATGCATAGAGAGGATCTGGAGCCAGGTGAGAAAGAAAAACGGGCCATTGCATGCCAGGAGCGGAGGGGGGGGGAGGTTGCGCACGCATGTGCAGGGCGGGGCACATAGAAATATGGGTGTGGGCACGCACGTGTGCGAACCTCCCCCGCCCCCCCCCCCTTCCTGGCATGCGATGGCAAAAAGGTTAGCCATCACTGTCCTAGTAGAATGAAATATTTTGGGAAATATTAAAAAGGCAGGATAAAATATTTCTGCTAAAAGAGAAATAAAAATCTTAAAGGAAACAGAAACCCAGCTCCCTGCTCCCAGCAGATATTTTGTGCCCGTTAGGAAAGACTGGGCCAGCCTATCTACAAGACAAAAGACCTTCAGCTCCAGGATGATGGGATTATCCTTCAGGGCAAAGCCATTCAACCACCATAGGAATTACCCAAGAAGCCCCCTTCATTGCGTCAGCCCAAGCTTCAACCAAACTTGACTGAGATAACCTACAAAATCAGCTATGACCCCTGCATAGCCCCATGGGAGTCTGACAGCAACAAATAGAATACATGCCCTTGCCACAGGAACAGGAAGTTCAAGGGCAAGGCCCAAGAGAGGGTATAAATACCCCTCTCTTTCTCTCTCTCAACTCCATGAAGTCAGCTGCCCCAATCAGCCTCCATATTTCCAGTGCCTTTCTCCCCACTTGGAACTGAACCAGATGTTGGATATTTCTTCCAACAGTCGTAAACTGTGAAAAACCATTTCTTCAAGTGCCATTGTAACTTTGAATGGTCACTAAATGAATTGTTGTAAATTGATGACTACCTGTATGAGCGCCTTAAGAATGCGGAATTCTCGTTGTTCCCGTTGGGAACAATGGGAAATACAGGGCAAAATAGAAGAGTTCAGGATTTTAAAATGCAGAAAAAAAGATGGGGGAAGAAAAAGAAGAATTTTTTTTTAAAAAAATGGGAGAAATAAATAAAAGAGGAATATGTTGTATACGTTCAGAATTAAAAAATGAATTGAAGTAAGATTTATAGATATAATGAATTTTAGAAAATGCAACAGTTGAGATTGTGATACTTGGAATGTATTGAATTGTAATAATGGAATTAATTAAAATATTGGAAATTAAGCTGAAAACTAATTTTGTTTTAAGTAAGTATAAAGTAATGGATGATTGCATGGATTTATAAATGAATTGAAATAAGATTTAGAAATACAAGCAAGTTCAATATATGAGATTGTAATAGTTGGAATATTTTTAATTGTAATTATGGAAATTGTAATAATTGGAACATTTTTAATTGCAATTTTGGAATTTAACTAACAAAATTGGAAATGATATTGTATTATGAATTAATTAGACTTGCTGTTTAATGAGAAATGATTAAGGTATTGTTTGAAGAGGTATAAATATATATATTTGACAAAGCAATTGAAAATTGGATTCAAGATTTAAGAATTGATAAAGAAAAATATTTGTGTTTATAATAAGGGAACTTAAGGAAATATTGGGAATTTACATTATGTTGTGAGATTTTAAATTTAAGGGTTTTAATTTAGAGATGAAAAGGGAAACCTTGAATTTTATTAAGATTAGAGATTAGGATGAAGGGTAATATTGGCTTATAAAAATTAGAGAGAAAGAATATTATGGCAAAAAGTGAATATATAAATAGTATCGGAGATGACTAAAAATTGTATAAATTTGTTTATATTGCCAATACTCTGTTCAGAAAAAATGCATTGTATGTTTGTTTGTTTGTGTGTTTGTGTAAAAAATAAAAAAAAATTACAAAAAAAAAGAAAAAAAAGAATGTGGAATTCTGTTGAACCCACTTCCCTACTCTTTTGAAAGCCATACATCCCAGTGGTGGGTTGCCCCCCAGTTCGGACCGGTTCGCAAGAACCGGTAGTAAAACCGGCGAGAGGCTCCGCCCACCGATCCCAACGTCATCGGGAAGCTCCTGCACATGCGGAGAAGCACGCACGCAGCCCCGTTGCAAACTGGTAGTAAAGGTAAATAGAACCCACCCCTTCCGCCTTCTAATCAGTTTTTAAACCATGGTTCAGTCTTGTATCTAAGCTGAGTGTTAACTGCAGTTTCCCCATCTCGTTCCGTCTTTTGCTATTTTCAAAGGCATTTCAGAGCGGGCTTTTAAATTTAGGTTAATCAATAAAGTTTGAATTATATGGGATGCGTAATTGATTCCATGGTAAGGGAAGATAAATAATAAAGGGAATATATCTCACCAAAGGAAACAGGATGGACCATTCAGGGTGAATATCAGCTGCAGCTCAAGTTTAAATTTTCCTTGCTAGCTCACACGCGGTTCCTTTGTGCTTTAATTTAATGAAAACTCATGGAAATAGGGGGGGGGGGGGAAAGGCCGTCTACTTATCAGGGTCTCGAATTAGTAATAAAAAGGAGATTAACATAGTATAGCTGCTCTTTAATAATATATTTTGTTGTTGCTTTAATAGATTATTTTATTCCTCATCCGATATGGATATGTAATACTCTTTTGCTCCCTAGTACTAATTTAAAAGGACAGCCAACCTCTGCATGGGGCTGGTTAATTAATTACTTATAATGCCATCAAACACCGGAATCGAGGCGAACAGCTGGCACTAAATCAATATTCTAGAAATAATAATAAAGAAACAAATGCCTGTAGCTCAATCGGCGCTTTTTCAAATCATTTTAGACAGACACCAGCACTGCAGCGAGAGAAAGAACCGAATTAAAAAAAAAAAAAAAAACTAAGCAATTCTCTTTGTTATGTTTTTGGACTGTATTAATTTTTTAACTTCCTCAGTACTGGTAGATCTCGACTTATGACCACAACGGAGCCCAAAATTTCTGCGGCTAAGCAAGGCAGTTGTGAAGTGAATTTTGCCCCCATTTTACGACCCTTCTGGCCACCGTTGTTAAGTGAATCACCGCCGTTGTTAAATCAGCGACAAGGTTGTTAAGTGAATTTGGCTTCCACATTGACTTGGTTTGTCCGAAGGGTGATCGTATATGCCTTGGGGCACTGCAACCCGTCATAAATTTGAATCAGTTGACAAATATCTGAATTTTGATCACAAAGATGCTGCAACGGTCATAAGTGTGGAAAAATGGTCATAAGTCTTGAAATCCCATCCAGGTTTCTCTCTGTCCCATCAAAGAGTGCAAGGAAGAGCAACCAGGATGATTAGGGGACTGGAGGCTAAAACATATGAAGAACGGTTGCAGGAACTAGGCATCGCTAGTCTAGTGACGAGAAGGACCAAGGGAGACATGAGAGCAGTCTTCCAATATTTGAGGGGCTGCCACAGAGAGGCAGGGGGGTCAAGCTATTTTCCAAAGCATCTGAAGGCCAGACAAGGAATAATGGATGGAAACTGACCACGGAGAGATTCGATCTAGAAATAAGGAGACTTTTTCTGACAGTGAGAGCAATCAACCGATGGAACAGAAGTTGCCTTCAAACGTTGTGGGAGCTTCATCACTGGAAGCTTTCAAGAAGAGACTAGACTGCCATCTGTCAAAAATGGTGTAGGGTCTGCTTGGATGAGGGGTTGGACTAGATGGCCTACAAGGTCCCTTCCAAATCTGTTAATCTATATCTGTATCTTATATTAAACCAAATCGAGACACAGTTTTTCTGAGTTTCTTTCTCATGCTTGTTTCCATCTCTGGACTATTAAGTAATCAGTTGCGTGAATCATTCCCGAACAGCTTCTTCCTTTCCCCACTTAACAGCTCTTTCATGCGATTAGCTCTAAATTCTTTATAATAAGAAATCTGTTGAAGAAGAAACGAGAAATCACTATCCCAAGGACTGACCCTCGGATGAGAACAAACATTGTGAAGTGGGAGCAGTTCAATGGATGGAAACAATGGATGGAAGCTAATCAAGGAGAGATCCTAACAGTGGAACAGTTCACCTCCAGAAGTTGTGTACTTCATCACTGGAGGTTTTTAAGAAGACACCGGACAGCCCCCTGTCTAAATTGGTATAGGGTCTCCTGCTTCAGCAGAGGGTTGGACTAGAAGACCTCTAAGGTCCCTTCCAGCTGTATTCTGATTGAAATATTTTCTGCCTCTGGTCTTTTCTGCCTAAATCAAATACCAACCAGGAATGGGCCACTGGGGCATAGCCACAAAAAGTTAAAACATGGCCCTAGCTGCCATCAAAAAGAAGCCCCACCCCTTTTTACATACTTTGCATACCGTAGAAAAATAAGGCGGGGCTTCAACAGTACGGTCATGGTGGCGTAGTTCGAAACCTAATAGATTTTTTTTCCTTTCATTTTCTTTAGAAATATAATAGTGTTTTTTCCCGTCTTTCTTTCCCTTTTTCCTATCTACTGGTGCTGGTAATCATTGCCGAACTTACTTTGTTTATTTTTTCCTTTTCTTTTTCAACATGTACCAACACATGTAAGTAACAATACAGTGATGACCTTCATATTAGTAATCAAAACTGAAACGTTGGGTAACAAATCCTTTCATTCAATGAACGATTTGATTCATCAACACTTGGTTGATCTGAAAAATAGCAGACTCTGCGCTTGCGAGAAAAATTCCGGGAAGGAAAACAACAACAACAACACAATTGTGGCTGAAGCAGCTAAATACTATTCTGCTTATTTACACTGACATTTTAAACCATTATTAAGATGGATAATATTTCTTTAATTAAATATTCAATAGCTTGAGGTAGTTAAGAGTGCAAATAATCTTCTTAATCACCATTCCATAAATACCACAATGTACAAGATAAGCGTTTCAGCTATAGGTAGTCCTTGACTTACTGTATGACTATGATGGGGACCAGAATTTCCATTGTTGAGCAAGGCGGTTGTTAAGTGAGTCACGCCAATTTTATGATCTTTTTTTTTTTTTTTGCCACACTTGTTGCTGACCCACATATCTGGGCCCCCTAGCTAACATATTTTGACAGTGCGAGGCCAGGCGAAATGAGGACATTCAGCATTTTCTGGGTCCCATTTGGCTGTTAAGTGGTTTGCAAAGAGATTAAATCCGAAGTTTGAGCTACTGAAAAGGAGAACTAAATTTCATTGGATTTACATTTCATAAACATTAAAATACTTAAAATTAAACTTCAATGGACTCCTTCAAAGGACGCACATCTAATGTAATTCCTTGCTGGTTATATATTTAATAATTTTCCCCTTAGATCCTATTACAGATTGCAATTCAGTTAATTAATATTTTTGGATGTCTCTGGGGGCTTTGCCCCCAAAAATTGGAAGAGCAATGTTGAATTCTGATGATGCCACGTCCAAATGTCCACAAAGACGCATCAAGTGGGAAAACTAAAGCTGGTTGGATTTAGCAGAAATCCTGTGACTTTTAAGACAGATTACTGCAATTAAAAAACAGAGCTGTTAATTACACCCAGATCTACCAAGCAATAAAAAAAGTAGGAACAGCATTAGGAAAGCAAAACCATCACTAAAAATCCCTCTGGTCTTTTGAGCTTCTTCTCACTGTCTTACAGAGCTCCCACTTCTAAACAAACTTAACTTCTCAACTCATTTTATCCACCAACCCTTTACCCTGATTTCAATCAATCAATCAACCAACCAACCAACCAACCAACCAACCAACCAACCAACCAACCAATGAATCAATCAAAAGAGCTGGAAGGGACCTGTCCTTGAGGATCTTCTAGTCCCACCCATTGCTCAAGCTGGAGACCATATACTAGGGCTGTCAAACTCGCGGCCCGTAGCAAAGGGGGGGGGGAAGAGGAGTCCTGATACATCACCTGATGCCGCCATGATGACGTGAGTTTGATACCCCTGCCCTATACCATTTCAGACAAGTGACTCTCCAGTCTCTTCTTAAAATCCTCCAGTGATGGAGCACCCACAATTTCTGAAGGCAAGATGTTCCATTGGGTAATTGTTCTCACTGTTAGGAAGTTTCTCCTTAATTCCAGGCTGTTTCTCTCCTTGATTCATTTCCATTCACTGTTTCTTGCCCTGCCCTCTGGTGCTTTGGAAAATGAGTTGACCCCCCCCCCTTCGTTGTGGCAACCTCTCAAATACTAGACTACTGCTATCGTGTCCCCCCTAGTTGTCACAGGAGTCTCAGGGGTTGCCACAAAGAAGAAGGAGTCCAAAGTAGTGGTGAAATCCAATTTTTTTTACTACCGGTTCCATGGACGTAGCTTGGTGGGCATGGTGTGGCTTGGTGGGCATGGTGTGGCTTGGTGGGCATGGCTTGGTGGGCGTGGCAGGGAAGGATACTGCAAAATCTCCATTCCCATCCCACTCTGGGGCCAGCCAGAAGTGGTATTTGCCAGTTCTCCAAACTACTCAAAATTTCCGCTGCCGGTTCTCCGAACTGCTCAAAATGTTTCCTACCGGTTCTCCAGCACCTGTCAGAACCTGTGGATTTCACCCCTGGTCCAAAGTACCTGAGAGCAGGACAAGAAGCAATGGATGGAAACAAATCAAGGAGAGAACCAACCTGATAATTAGAAAAATTAACCAGCGTAACAACTTGTCTCCAGAAGTTGTGGATGCTCCACCACTGGAAGTTTTTAAGAAGAGATTGGACAACAATTTCTCTGAAATGAGCAGGGGGTTGGAGTAGAAGACCTCCAAGGTCCCTTCCAACTCTCTTATTCTACTCTAGTCCTTCTTTTCTCTAGGCTAGGCAAACCCAAATCCTGCAACCGTTCTTCATATGTTTCATATTTCCTCATCTGTTCCATCATCACGTACTTGGGCTGTCTGTTCCCATATGTGTAACATCTCACTTGCCTGTGGATTTGTGCTTTTATGACTTTTTAAGACATCGAAACCTCAACCTAGCTTCTCTTAAGCTTCCCACAATTAGCAGCAACATTAGATGGGATTCAGAGAGAAAAAAACATAGGCTCAAGCCAAACACATCAAAGGGTGCTCTAGGCAACCCATCTGCATGAGATACGTAACTCTTGTGAGAGCACTGTGGCAGGCAAATCCTTGGGAGCGCATGAAGGATTCCCACTGTTCCCGGCACATAAATGCTCTGGAAGCTACACCAGGGATCTTTCTATGCATAGACTAAGCTTCTAACAGGGAAGCAATGGCTACATAGATCCATGGCCTGCAGAGACAACCTTCAAATCCGCTGTTCCAAACCTGCTGTGGCTGCCTCGATGCTCCAGAGAGGCTCATTTCACAAGTGTCAACGCACTGAGCCAAATGCCTCTTTGGATGCTCAGCGCAGCCCTGAAAATACCCCATGTAGTTGGAAGCAATTAGCTACGTCCCCCATGCAAACCGTTCACAGATTTATCCCATTACAAAAGCCTCGTAAAACATCTGTTAGGGCCCTCTGGAACAACAGCTCTACCTTGCCTGCTAGAGTTTTCACTGGGAAAGGGAGTTGGGAGCCTGCGCGGGATAGCAATGAGTTTTCATTTGTTTTAACGACGCAGAGTTGGATTCAAAGGGGAGGAGTATTTTTATGGGGGTTGTTTGTCAGCCCTTGCACAGGTGGTCTAGATAAGAAGCAGAACCATGAGTACTAGTGCTACCTCTGTTGTAAGGAGATACGGAGGATCCCGGATCTGCGCAACTTCTGCCGCGCTCTTAAAACCTTTTTATTCCACCAGACGGGCCTGGCCTAATCTTTTCCCTCTTTTTAATTATGCCAATTTTAATCGGTTTTTTAAAATGATTGGGGTTTTAATCTGTTTGGGCCAAATTGTTTAATTCGATTTTACTTTGTTTTTAAATTTTGTATCTATGTATTTTTACTGTTTGGCTGTTCACCGCCCTGAGTCCTTCGGGAGTAGGGCGGTATATAAATAAAATAATAAAATAATAAAATAAAATAAAATAAAATAAAATAAAATAAAATAAAATAAAATAAAATAAAATAAATAAAATAAATAAAATAAATAAAATAATAAAATAAAATAATAAAATAAAATAAAATAAAATAATAAAATAAAATAATAAAATAAAATAATAAAATAAAATAAAATAATAAAATAAAATAAAATAAAATAATAAAATAAAATAAAATAATAAAATAAAATAAATAAAATAAAATAAAATAAAATAAAATAAAATAAAATAAAATAAATAGTGACTGAATTTTGCAAGTCTGAAAGTATATTTCTCCCCCTTTGATATTACGGTTGATCCCTTCTGAAAATCTGTTTATGTATTTATTTATATCCCGCCTTCATTATTTTTTTTATAAATAACTCAAGACGGTAAACATGCCTAATGCTCCTTCCTCCTCCTATTTTCCCTACAACAACATTCCTGTGGAATGAATTGGGCTAAAAGAGAGAGTGGCCCAAGATCACCCAGTTTTTCATGCCTAAAGTGGGACTAGAACTCCTAGTCTCCTGGTTTCTACATCAGCACCTTCACCACTAGACCAACTGGCCAGCGGGGGTGGGCTGCTGGGGGTTTGCAGAGGTTTGGGAGAACCTCTAGCAAAGATTCTGTGCAGTTTGGAGAACCCCGAAATCCCACTCCTGGATGGCCCTGCCCCACCCACCCCGCTCCTCCCAGAAGTCCCGATGCGACCCGTCTTGAATGCAGGTAAGTGCAGGGTGCGTGCTTATAATATTCTTGTACTTAGTTAGAAACTAAGGAGCTAACCAACATATGTAAATGGTCTCTCTTTCCTTATACTCTCCTCTTTCCAGTAGTTTCCAGCCATCCTGGTTTCCCTACATCCAGCCAGCTTTGTAAATCTTGAACTTAAAAAGAAAAAAAAAAATTGGAGGCTCTTTTCCTGTTAGCTCACACATCACACAGTATCTCCACCCATTATTAACCTGAGTTTTCCAGTCTTTGAATCATCGGACTCATCAAACTTATTGACTGCATTTTGTTAAAGTTATTTTTCCCCCCGTCTCACTAGGCTTCTGGTTCAGGCAGGGCACTGTTTTATATGACACAGAATAAAATTAGAAAAGCAACATCCCCAATGAATGCCTCTAGGTTACAAAAGAAGGGTTTTTATTTCTATTCTAAAAACTCTCAAAATGCTGCTCTTAACTGGATCGTCTTCCGATCCAGCCCGGTGTTACAGAACTATTTTCTGGAGTCTTTTGAATTCATTTGGTACCCGTCGGACGTGCTGCTAGTCGTGTTTTCCCTTCCAGCGTGCCCTTACAGTATTTAACACCACTTTTCATTTATACCTGCTCATTTTGGAAGGTGGAACAAATTTACTGCCGTCAGGGTGCATTAAGTATGTTAACCCATGCATGAACTGCAACTCGGTATTTGAAAAAGGAAGATTATTTCATTAGATGGGTGATAAATATCCCAGGCTTTTGGTTTGCTTAAGGATACAGCTGTTTTTGCAAGCTGCTCAGTGATTTTCTTATATACGTCCTGTCAAAAGTTCTGTGTCCAGCATTTCCAACTACCAAGGTATCACATACAACAGCGATGGGCCAAATCTCTTGCTGAAGGTGAGATGACAAATCTGCGTAAACAGCGGTGGACTCTGAAGGTCTTGTGTATTTGTTGTTTTGACTCTGATTATGAGATTATGTCTCTTTCCACACTGGACCCCCGTGTCTTACCAGCCAGCAAAAGATCAACTTCACTGTGGGGTCTTTAGTGCTCTCTGGGCTTGGTGGTTTTCCTGCAGATGTTTCATTACTAAACTAGATAACACCATCAGTAAGTACTGATGATGTTACCTATTTGGGTAATGAAACGCTTGCAAGAAAACTATCAAGCTCTCATTTAAACTCTGAGCTACAAATATTAGAGTAGAGTAGAGTAGAGTAGAGTAGGATAGGGTAAGGTAGGGTAGGGTAGGGTAGGGTAGGGTAGGGTAGGGTAGGATGGAATGGAATGGAATGGAATGGAATGGAATGGAATGGAATGGAATGGAATGGAATAGAATAGAATAGAATAGAATAGAATAGAATAGAATAGAATAGAATAGAATAGAATAGAATAGAATAGAATAGAAATCCCCTTCTAGCACTGATAATGTAGCCTAGCAGGGTAATGAAACATCTGCAACTAAACAACCAAGCTCAGAGAGCACCTAGGACCCCTCATTTAAACCCCCCTGAGATACAAAGAGTAGGGTAGGGTAGGGTAGGGTGAGGTAGGGTAGGGTAGGGTAGGGTAGGGTAGGGTAGGGTAGAGTAGAGTAGAGTAGAGTAGAGTAGAGTAGAGTAGAGTAGAGTAGAGTAGAGCAGAGTAGAGTAGAGTAGAATAGAAATCCCCTTCTAGCACTGATGATGTTACCTAATTAGGTAATGAAACGTCTGCAAGAAAACAACCAAGCTCAGAGAGCAAGAACCCCACAGTTCCACCTTGAGCTATAAATATTCTCTTCTATTAGTACCAACTGCACTCACTAGGTTCCCATTAACAGATTTGTATCTGACACAGTCATTTGTCCGGAAGGGTGTAGGGTTTCCTGCTTGGGCAAGGGGTTGGACTAGAAGATTCCAACTCTGTTATTCTGTATTATCTGTGTAATTCTGAAGGGCTAATCCAATCACTAGACCAACATCTGGGACACTTCTGTAGACCAACCAACTTCTGGGACACATCTGATTGCTTAAAAGTTTAGGGTAAATGATGGAGTAAGTGAACTTCTGAGATGACCCATCTGAGGTATTCTTTTATTATCACTCAAGAACTGGATACAGGTAGACCCTGACTTACAACCCTTCATTTAGTGACTATTGAAAGTTACAACGGCACTGAAAAAAGTGACTTATGACCGTTTTCAATGACGACCTTTGCAGCATTCCCCACCGTCACGTGATCAAAATGAGCAACTGACTCACATTTATGACGGTTGGAGCGTCACGGGGTCACGTCCTTCCCTTTTGCGACCTCCTGACGCGCGAACTCAACGGGGAAGCCAGACTCACTTAACAACGGTGTCACTAACTCAACCACGGCAGCGATTTCGCTGTACAACGGTGGCAAAGAAAGGCTGTACGCTGCTGGGGCAAAACTCACTTAACGACCATCTTGCTTAGCAACAGAAATTTGGGGCTCGATTGTGGCCGTAAGTTGAGAAGGACTCGGTCTGCTAGAAAGAAAGAAAGAGCATTGCGTGAAGGGTAAAACGGTGATGCCTGCCCTTCTGCTCACAGGAATGATTTAAGCTAAGCAATATAGGATCCATGGGATCAAATAACCACAACGTGATCTCGCTGCATGGAACAGAGAAGCTATAAATAGAATAGCTTTGGGAAGTGTTTCCATTTGGATCCTTGGTTTTTTTTTTAAAATTTTTTCCATTCGTCCGACAAAGGCTACGATTGTAAATACAGGCAGTGGGTACCCTGGTTAACCTCCCCAGTTCCGTCTTGTTTGACCCAGTTACTGCCAATTATCTTTCATCCATTTCCCATCACAAGGACAGGACACGAGAGCACTTGTAAAAACAACAACGGCATTGACAGTTGCTGAACAAAAGCGATGGGAACTTTATTTATATATACACACAAAAACACATCAAAGCACCACAAAAACCGTGGAAGGCTAGGACTGAAAAATTTATTGTTCAGTCGCTAAGTCATGTCTGACTCTTCCTAGCCCCATGGACCACAGTCCGTCAGGCCCCATCATATTTTTTTATTTTATTTATTTATTTCGTCAAGCATGTATTAGATAACAGATATAAGTATAAACATGATTCTGAATACAGGAAATGGGTACGAATAAAAGGGGACATTAGGACAGGGATGGTAGGCACACCGGTTATTATTATTATTATTATTATTATTATTATTATTATTATTATTATTATTATTATTATTATTACAATACACAAACTTGACAGTATACACAGCAAATAAGATAACCATGCTGGATTTCGTATCTCAAATCACTAGTTGAACACTTCTCAAGCGTTTAGAACTGCGTGATGTATCGGCGGATTATGCGAGCAGATCCCAGAGTATTATTATTATTATTATTATTATTATTATTATTATTATTATTATTATTATTTATTGGTTAATCTTTAGTGAGATTCACAGCCTTTGAGGCTGGTTAATAGCTCAGCAGCTCGAGTCCTAACCAAGGACCTAGGAACTGTTAAGGTATCGTCGGAGGATGTAAGCTGTTCCAGGTGGTTTTTTGTAGAGTCAAAATGTTCAAGTCTGGTAAATTTAGAATTTCTAAATAGCGGGGTAGCCCTTTGGGTATTGCTCCAAGGGCTCCAATTACAATCGGGACAACACACGATTTCTTTTTCCACAGTCGCTCAACTTCAATTTGCAAGTCCGGGTACTTTGTGATTTTTTCTTGCTGCTTATCTTCAATCCGTGTATCACCAGGTATTGCAATGTCAATGAACCATACTTTTTTCTTTTCAACTATTGTTATGTCAGGTGTGTTGTGGACCAAGTGCCTATCAGTCTGAACCCTAAAGTCCAATAATAATAATAATAATAATAATAATAATAATAATAATAATAATAATAATAATAATAATACAAAAGCAGAATATAAGAAAGAAGTAATTGAGCAGCGAGCTGAAAATTGGAAACACAAAGCTCTGCATAGCCAATACTTGAAAAGTATTGAAGGCAAAGCTGATCAGAAACTAACTTGGAACTGGTTAAGATCAGGAGTACTGAAAAAAGAAACAGAAAGCTTTATTTTGGCAGCTCAAGAACAAGCCCTAGCCACAAACTGCATGAAGGCAAAAATTCAACATGTTACCACCAACAGCAAATGCCACTTCTGCAATGAGGAAGATGAGACAGTCGACCACCTGATCAGTGGGTGCAGCAAAATTTCACAAACTGACTACCTACAACGCCATGACCGTGTTGCTAAGATAATTCACTGGAAATTGTGCCAGAAGTTTGGATTTGAGTACAGCAAAAACCACTGGGAACATCAGGTTGGGAAAGTTTTAGAGAATGAGAAACTCAAGATCTTGTGGGACTTTAGGATTCAGACTGACAGGCACTTGGTCCACAACACACCTGACATAACAGTAGTTGAAAAGAAAAAAGTATGGTTCATTGACATTGCAATACCTGGTGATGCAAGGATTGAAGATATCTGACGGTATCTGAATATGCAAGAAAAGTGAAACAAAATGTTAATTTTTGTCCCTGATCTTTGCCACTGAATATTTGTTACTACTTGATATGCGAACGGCATGACCCAAAGCTCAGTGGGAACAGCATGTAAATTGGCTCGAGGGCATTTCAGGTTCATTTTTAGCACCTTTAATCAGAAGACTTTTAAGTCAAGAAATGAGCCCTTCCTGAGATATTCAGCACATTACAAAATTTACATTGTCCATGCACATAATCAATATACAGGGTAGTCCTCGACTTACGGAGATAGAAGATAGATTGGTATATGATAGATGATGATAGATAGGTGATAGCCAGAGAGATAGATACGATTGATAGATAGATGATAGATAGATGAGATAGAGAGTGAGATACAGTAGATAGATAGATAGATAGATAGATAGATAGATAGATAGATAGATAGATGACAGATGATGATAGATGAGAGAGATTCAGTAGATAGAGAGAGAGATTGATAGATGATAGAGAGATAGATAAAGATAGATAGATACAGTAGATAGGTAGGTAGGTAGATGATAGATGATAGCCAGAGAGATAGATACAATAGAGCCTTGGTAGTACAAGGGTTTAAGGCACCCTGTTATTAAGCTGCTTAAGACCAGCTGCCTGCAATTACTGCAGGGTTCGAATCTCGCCAAGGCTCAAGGTTGACTCAGCCTTCCATCCTTTCTAAGGTAGGTGAAATGAGGACCCAGTTTGTGGGGGCAATAAGCTGACTTTGTATAAATATACAAAAGGATGAAGGCTATTGCTGAGCACATTGTAAGCCGCCCTGAGTCTTCGGAGAAGGGCGGCATATAAATCAAATTTAAAAAAAAAAAATAGATAGATGAGATAGAATGAGATACAGTAGATAGATAGATAGATAGATAGATAGATAGATAGATAGATGACAGATGATGATAGATGGGAGAGATTCAGTAGATAGAGAGAGAGATTGATAGATGATAGAGAGATAAAGATAGATAGATAGATACAGTAGATAGGTAGGTAGGTAGGTAGATGATAGATGATAGCCAGAGAGATAGATACGATAGATAGATGAGATAGAGTGAGATACAGTAGATAGATAGATAGATAGATAGATAGATAGATAGATAGATAGATGAGATAGAGAGTGAGATACAGTAGATACAATAGATAGATAGATAGATGACAGATGATGATAGATGAGAGAGATTCAGTAGATAGAGAGAGAGATTGATAGATGATAGAGAGATAAAGATAGATAGATAGATAGATAGATAGATAGATAGATAGATAGATAGATACAGTAGATAGGTAGGTAGGTAGATGATAGATGATAGCCAGAGAGATAGATACGATAGATAGATGAGATAGAGTGAGATACAGTAGATAGATAGATAGATAGATAGATAGATAGATGACAGATGATGATAGATGAGAGAGATTCAGTAGATAGAGAGAGAGATTGATAGATGATAGAGAGATAGATAAAGATAGATAGATAGATACAGTAGATAGGTAGGTAGGTAGATGATAGATGATAGCCAGAAAGGTAGATACGATAGATAGATGAGATAGAGTGAGATACAGTAGATAGATAGATAGATAGATAGATAGATAGATAGATAGATAGATAGATGACAGATGATGATAGATGAGAGAGATTCAGTAGATAGAGAGAGAGATTGATAGATGATAGAGAGATAGATAAAGATAGATAGATAGATACAGTAGATAGGTAGGTAGGTAGATGATAGATGATAGCCAGAGAGATAGATACGATAGATAGATGAGATAGAGTGAGATACAGTAGATAGATAGATAGATAGATAGATAGATAGATGACAGATGATGATAGATGAGAGAGATTCAGTAGATAGAGAGAGAGATTGATAGATGATAGATAGATAGATAGATAGATAGATAGATAGATACAGTAGATAGGTAGGTAGGTAGATGATAGATGATAGCCAGAGAGATAGATACGATAGATAGATGAGATAGAGTGAGATACAGTAGATAGATAGATAGATAGATAGATAGATAGATAGATAGATGACAGATGATGATAGATGAGAGAGATTCAGTAGATAGAGAGAGAGATTGATAGATGATAGAGAGATAGATAAAGATAGATAGATAGATACAGTAGATAGGTAGGTAGGTAGATGATAGATGATAGCCAGAAAGATAGATACGATAGATAGATGAGATAGTGAGATACAGTAGATAAATAGATAGATAGATAGATAGATAGATAGATAGATAGATAGATAGATAGATAGAGTGAGGTACGGTAGGTAGGTAGGTAGACAGGTAGATAGATTTGTCTTTCTTTAAACTTCTGGTGCTACACCAATCCTCCAAGCTTTCTCAAGGTTACAGGAAGAGGCAGGTATTTGTCAGCTCCCGCTAGCCTCCTGGCTGTAATCAGCCTGCTCCTTGAATCTAACATTTGTTCATGATAGATAAGTGCTTCCTAACCACCCCTTCAGTTATCTTCGCTTGTCACTCACTTCTTCTGGCAATTGTTCTGCTTAGGTCCATTTGTACCACTCTTTGGGGAGGACACCGAAGCAAAACGGGAGCTGAGGAATGTCACCTCCCCACCCCCATTGAACCCTGTTCCAATCCTACAGCTTCTCTTAGCAGTGGTCTCATCCATTCCCTTTTCTTTCTGTTACTGCTGGAAGAATAGGCCTGTAAAATGCAGGCAATTGCCGAGGACCCAAAATGCACTTTGCCCTGCTAATGTTGGTGACCACGGAATAGGACCCCAGCCATCACAACTTTGAATCTGGGGGTGCTTGGGGAAGACCTATCGTAACTCTGAACGCGAACAGTCGTAAGTCAAGGACTATCTGTAGTGCATGTACATCTATAGAAGGATCCACCCTCTGGGTCTCTGAATGAGCCCTCATTCTCTCGTTCAATTGAAAGTCCAATAATAGGCATGGGACTCACACCAGATTTCGGGTGCACAGGTAAAGTCCTTGACTTACGACTACAACTGAGCCCCAAATTTCTGTTGCTAAGAAAGACAGTTGTTATTGACAGTGGATTGGCCCACAATCGGTTGCTGACATGCCGTGGATCGCTGCCGGTCCATTGACTGGGGGGGCTGGGGACAGTGGTGAAATCCAATTTTTTTTACTACTGGTTCTGTGGGCGTGGCTTGGCGGGTGTGGCTTGGTGGGCATGGCAGAGGAAGGATACTGCAAAATCCCCATTCCCACCCCACTCCAGGGGAAGGATACTGCAAAATCCCCATTCCATCCCCACTCCTGCGGGAAGGATATTGCAAAATCTCCATTCCCTCCCCACTCTGGGGCCAGCCAGAGGTGGTATTTGCCAGTTCTCCAAACTACTCAAAATTTCCACTACCGGTTCTCCAGAACCTGTCAGAATCTGCTGGATTTCACCCTGGTTGGAGACCCCTGTTATATGACATAATCTTGTTCAGCACTTGTGATGAAAGGCTGAAGGCAGTTCAGCCGGTTCGCACTGGTTTGGGCAAACCGGTTGTTAAATCACACACACACACACACACACACACACACACACACACACACACACACACAATCAAAATGGATCCTGGGCGCTGCACTGCACTACAATGGCGAAACAGGCAAGGGAGAGGCCGGAGTGAGGGAAGGAGAAGGCCGCTTTTCCTCTTTCTTCTCCCTTCCCTCATGCTGGCCTCTCTGTTGCCGGTTTCTCCATTGCAGTGCAGCATCCACTTTGATAGCAGGAGGTAATTTAAGAATCGGTTTGCCCAGGGTCAGGTTGGCCATCGCGGGAGGCTCATCCCGCATGTGTGGTGGAACTGGAGGACAGGGATGGGCTACGCTTCCCACGACAGACAATCTGACTCTGGGCGAGTCGGGTAAAGGTAAAGGTTCCCCTCGCAGATATGTGCTAGTCGTTCCCGACTCTAGAGGGCGGTGCTCATCTCCGTTTCAAAGCCAAAGAGCCAGTGCTGTCCGAAGACGTCTCTGTGGTCATGTGGCCAGCATGGCTAAACACCAAAGGTGCACGGAATACTGTTACCTTCCCACCAAAGGTGGTCCCTATTTTTCTACTTGCATTTTTTACGCGCTTTCGAACTGCTAGGTTGGCAGAAGCCGGGAGAAGTAACGGGAGCTCACCCCGTTATGTGGCACTAGGGATTCGAACCACTGAACTGCTGACCTTTCGATCGACAAGCTCAGTGTCTTAGCCACTGAGCCACCGCATCCCCATTGATATCCTGCTGATACCCTGGGCGAAACGGTTGTCAAATTATTTGAATCCCACCACTGGCCCGAAGGCCCATCTTGGTTGATGGCAAAAAAGAGTCTTTAAAATAAGAAATGGGCTTTTCTTCTGTTTGATGTGTGCCGCTCTCTGCCGGAGTAATTACATTTGATCTGATTCCTGGGATAACTTCAATTTTGAGTTGTTTGCTCCCATTGGGACAGCCGAGTGAAATGCCTCTGGAAGTAACGGCACCACGTGGCACCAATTACTCTCTCTTTATTGCAAACGGTGGCCACGGCATATTCCCTTTCGAAAAGTAAAGTTGGAGGAGAGTGGTCTGATGGGGGAAGAAATTTTAATAAAATCCGTATGATGTTTCCTCTCTTATTCCCCTCCTTTGTTTTGGCAAATTACTACCTTATTGTATTTTATTTTCTCTTATATTGCCAGGTTGATTAACATTGTTGAGGTCACAGTGCAAACTACCCCCTGAGTTAATAACATACAATTTTTTTGTAATATGCTGTTTACATTATGTACAGGAAGAAACCCCAATAGGGCTGAACCTGATGCCCTGTTTCACATACTGTCTCTAACCTAATTGAGTCTTGGTTAGGATATTTGTAGAAGTAGCTAAAATTTCCATCAATTTATCCTGTTAGAATATCTAGTTAGGATATAGAATAGAATAACAGAGTTGTTATCCAAGAGATTGAGGTGGTTAGTTGGTGTTCCCTCCAATTTATCTTCACAACAACAAGCCTGTGTAGCACATTTGGGTTATGATGTAATATAATAACAGAGTTGGAAGGGACCATGGAGGTCTTCTAGTCCAGCCCCCTGCTTAGGCAGGAAACCCCTACACCACTTCAGACAAATGGTTATCTAACATCTGCTTAAACACTTCCAGTGTTGGAGCATTCACAACTTCTGGAGGTGAGATGTTCCACTGATTAATTGTTCTAACTGTGTAGGAAATTTCTCCTTAGTTCTAAGTTGCTTCTCTCCTTGATTAGTTTCCACCCATTGCTTCTTGTCCTGCCCTCAGGTGCTTTGGAGAATAGTTTGACTCCCTCTTCTTTGTGGCAGCCCCTGAGATATTGGAACTCTGTTCTCCTGTCTCCCCTAGTCCTTCTTTTCATTAAACTAGACATACCCAGTTCCTGCAACCGTTCTTCATATGTTTTAGCCTCCAGTCCCCTCATCATCTTTCTTGCTCTTCTCTGCACTCTTTCTAGAGTCTCCGCATCTTTTTTACATCGTGGCGACCAAAACGGGATGCTGTATTCCAAGTGTGGCCTTACCAAGGCATTATAAAGTGGTATTGACACTTCACGTGATCTTGATTCTATCAAGATCATAGCTATCATATCATATCTATTGGAATGGCGTATATGGGCAGTCCTTGACTTGCAACAGTTCATCTAGCGACAGAAATGTGGGGCTCAATTTTGGCCATAAATCAAGACCTACCTATATCTGTGTTTCTCAACATTAGCAACAACTTGTTAAGAGGTGAGGACTTCAACTCCCAGAATTCCATAGCTAGTCATAGAATAAGATCTGTTTATATATATGTCTGATGATTCCCAATGGGAATGAAACCAAATCACGGATTGCTTTCTGGTAGTTAATGCAACTTGTCAGGTTAGTTAGTTAGTTAGTTAGTTAGTTAGTTAGTTAGTTAGTTATTTTGTTATTTATTTATTTTTTATTGGATTTCTATACTGCCCTACTCCCGAAGGACTCAGGGCGGTGAACAGCCACAGAATAAAACACATAAATACAAAAATTTAAAATAGAATAAAAACTAATTAAATAATTTGGCTGAGACAAATTTAAAATACCCAATAATTTAAAAGCAAATTAAAACTTACATTTAAAAGGGGAGAAGATTTAGGTTATATGGTTAGGATGCTTCATGCTTCTGCATTTGGAAATTTTTGGAGGATCTCCAGGGGTTTACTCTTGCTGGGCCAAGATGCCATTTAACAGATGTGCGCATGAGTTATTTCCAAATAAATTGCAAGAGAATGTATTTGGATTGAGAGCTGTTGATTCCCTCCTAGTTTAGCTCAGCCCAGCCCAGCCCAGCCCATGATTTTCTCTGTCTGACTTAACTGTGTTTAATCTCGGACTTCATTCTGTCCTCAGTTTCATTGTTGCTTCATTTCAAGCAGGCTGCTAAATGCAATATTTAGCAGGGAGCCAAATTCTGATCCACGTTAGCTCTTGTATCGCATCAACTTACAGCAGAGAGATCAAATCCATGCATGTCCCTAAGGAGACACGATTTAGCCGGTGTCAATTTTTGCTAAACATCGAACTGATTACAGGGTGCTTTTTCATTCAACTCTGCTTTATACAGACTTTCTCTACCCCCCGCCCCCAAATTGCAAACATTTCTATTATCGTTACATCTAAAATGTGATTTTGTACTTGCTTTTTGTCAGCGTGTGTACTTTTCGCAAGGAACGTTCGATAAGAAAACGTGTTTACATGTGAGCGGTGCACTAGGATTTGCATCTTACGTATTTTTTCACTGTGTTCTTTTTTTTTTAAAATGATATCACACCGTACAGAAAAAAATCAACTTGCCAACTCAAATTTAGAAATGCAATTTAATGTAGAGATTCAAACTGTTCGCACGGAATAATATAACTGCAGTTTGTTTGGTTTTTTTAATTTGATTTATATGCCGCCCTTCTCCGGAGACTCAGGGCGGCTTACAATGCGTTAAGCAATAGCCTTCATACTTTTGTATATTTATACAAAGTCAGCTTATTGCCCCCACAATCTGGGTCCTCATTTCACCTATCTTAGAAAGGATGGAAGGCTGAGTCAACCTTGAGCCTTGGAGAGATTCGAACCAGCAGTAATTGCAGGCAGCTGTGTTAATAACAGGGTGCATTAAACCACTGTACTATCAAGTTCTTGTGCGAGAGGCAGAGAAAAAAGTGGAAAAAAAAGTTGGAGGAAGCAGAAATGCTTAAAAGATTGGGCGTAGAGATGTCAAAGAGACACACAGGTATGTCTATTACATAAAAACAGTGCACTGGATACCGATAGTCCTCGACATATTTCAGCCCAAAGTCCATCCCAAAATTGAGTCTTGCCCCATTGTACGACTTTTGTTGTCACAGTTGTTAAGCGAATCACGGCAGTTGTTAAGTCAATATCCCGGTTGTTAAGGCTTCCACGCTGACTTTGCTTGTCAGAAGCTCGTAAAAGGTGACCGTGTGACCTGGGGACACTGTAACCGTCCTAAATATGAGCAGTGGTGGGATCCGGCCAGTTTGGGCGAACTGGTAGTTAAATCGCTGGGTGGCCCCGCCCCACCCTTTCCTGCCCCACCCATTCCAGGAGTCTCCACGCACCCCATTTTGGCTCCCAGGTAAGTGCAGGGAGGCCTACTAGGCCTAAAACGGGGCTCGGAGGGGTGGCACGTCTCCTCCACGGCCTGTTTTTGCTCCCGGGGCAGGGAGGGTGCAGGAGGCGGAGTGCTGTGGGTTGGTGGGCATGGCAGAGGAAGGATACTGCAAAATCTCCATTCCCACCCCACTCCAGGGGAAGGATACTGCAAAATCCCCATTCCATCCCCACTCCTGCGGGAAGGATATTGCAAAATCTCTATTCCCTCCCCACTCTGGAGCCAGCCAGAGGTGGCATTTGCCAGTTCTCCGAACAACTCAAAATTTCCGCTACCGGTTCTCCAGAACCTGTCAGAATTTGCTGGATTTCACCCCGGTTGGAGACCCCTGTTGACATAATCTTCTTCAGCACTTGTGATAAAAGGCCGAAGGCAGTTCAGCCGGTTCACACTAGTTTGGGCAAACTGGTTGTTAAATCACACACACACACACTATCAAAATGGATCCTGGGTGCTGCACTGCGCTACAGTGGCGAAACGGGCAAGGGAGAGGCCGGAGTGAGGGAAGGAGGAGACCGCTTTTCCTCTTTCTTCTCCCTTCCCTCATGCTGGCCTCTCTGTTGCCGGTTTCTCCATTGCAGTGCAGCGTCCACTTTGATAGCAGGAGGTAATTTAAGAATCGGTTTGCCCAGGGTCAGGTTGGCCATCGCGGGAGGCTCATCCCGCATGTGTGGTGGAACTGGAGGACAGGGATGGGCCACGCTTCCCACGACAGCCAATCTGACTCTGGGCGAGTAAGGTAAAGGTAAAGGTTCCCCTCGCAGATATGTGCTAGTCGTTCCCGACTCTAGGGGGCGGTGCTCATCTCCGTTTCAAAGCCAAAGAGCCAGTGCTGTCCGAAGACGTCTCCGTGGTCATGTGGCCAGCATGGCTAAACACCAAAGGTGCACGGAATACTGTTACCTTCCCACCAAAGGTGGTCCCTATTTTTCTTGTTCTTTTTTTTTTTTTTAAATTTTTTATTGTAAACAAACATACACATATAGACATAAACATTAAAACAAACTAGACATAAACTAACTATACAATGAAATCAAGTCGCATGACTTGAACTTTGAAAGTAGAGCTACTTCGGTAATTATATATCAATATATCTATATATATTATCTTTCATCTTGTATCAATGTTTATATAACGATATTTCCTGTTATGTCTGTCACACCCCCTGGCCACACCCACCATGGCCACGCCCACCCAGCCAGTCACTAGGGCAGAGAACCGGTTGTTAAATCATTTGAATCCCGCCACTGAATATGAGCCAGTTGCTAAGCAACTGAAATTTTGACCACGTGACCATGGGGATATTGCAAAAGCCTTAAGTGTGACAAACAGACGTAAGTTACTTTTTTTTCCCAGTGCTGCTGTAACTTTGAATGGTCACTAAATGAACTGTTGTAAGAAAGCAAATCTGAAAATAACATTGAACAGAGCACAGTGTTGCTGTGAGCAAAATGCTCAAAGCACACTTGAGCAAAATGGTTCGTTTGGCTGAGATCAGCATCAGGGACTGATTGGGGTAGATTGCAGGGGTGATACCGAAATATAATTTTATCGTATTTTATTTATCTCAATATTAAATGATTGTATTTCATGCCAATATTATTTTAGACTGTATTTTATTCCAATTTCATTTTAAATGGTGTTTTATTCCAATTCCATTTTAAATGGTTCGTATCAGATTTTAGTAATAATTTGTGTCTGCACTTTGATATGGCTCAAGGGCTAATCAATAAAGTAAACTAACTAACTAACAAGGGCTATCTGTACAGATAGCTTTGGGGTCATAGGCAGTGGTGGGTTCCTCCCAGTTCGGTCCGGATCGGCCGAGCCGGTAGCGGTGACGATATGACATCACCGAACCGGTTCTCCCCCCCCCGCCCTCCCATCCCCCCCACCCACCCACGTTATTCTTACCTTTTATTTGGTCCCACCCCCAATCTATTGCTGCCTCCTGAGTCCCAGCTGATGACTAGAGGGAAAAAAAACTGTTTAAACTCTTGCCGCGGGGCTTCAAAGGGCCGTCCTACAGCTGATCAGTGTTAAAAGCAAACAAATGAGTCGGGTCGTAAGTGCGAGGACTGGTCGCAAGTGCGAGGACCTTCCAGAAATGACTCTGACCAGCTAGCCACGCCCACCTAGTCACATGACCTCCAAGCCACACCCACAAAATAAGCCACGCCCACAGAACCGGTAGTAAAAAAATTTAGAACCCACCCCTGGTCATAGGCGACCCTTGTCATATGACCCTGGAACACTGCAACTGTTATAAATATGAATCAGTTGCCAAGCGTCTGAATTTGGATTATTGATAAGCAAATATCAAGAAACTACCAAGAAAATCACAGCCCCACCAACGTTAGGAGGGCAAGCTGCTGTATATAAACAGGAAGCAAACCTCGCTCCACTTTAGCACTGATGATGTTACGTACTTGGGCAATGAAACGTCTTAAAAAAAAACAACAACAACCAAGCTCAGACAGCATCAAGGACTCCACAATTCCACCCTGAGCTACAGATATTCTCTTCTAGCATGATTTTTGAGGATGTTCCTCATATAAGCCCTAACTCCCAAAATAAGCCCCAGTTAAGACTGTCAGCTAGATGGGTGCATTTGGTACTGTATTTTCCCCAAAATAAGACCTAACCAGAAAATAAACCCTAATGCGTCTTTTGGAGTAAAAATTAATATAAGACCCGGTCTTATTTTGGAGGAAACACGGTACGGAGGGGAAAAAAATCCTCTTCTGGCTGCAGAGGGTTATCTCTCTTTCCTGGCTGAATGGCAGCAAATTATAATTGCTCACAGCAATATAAAACAAGATGCAATCAAAGCAAAGGAAGGAGGGAGGGAGGAAGGGCAAGAAACAGGAAGGGAGGGGAAGGAGGGAGATTTAACTCTTTAAAGGTTTCTCCACGGCTGGCTATGGAGAAAAAACAGAAAAAAACCTCCCCAAACACACTGAGAAGCTCTAAAGCAAAAGTGGCATTATCTAAGAACAGAACGCCCCCTAACATTATTGTCCTTCCTGGACAAGTGACAAGAGAGATCAATAGCGAAAGAGCAATGCCAACCTGTTTTTCATAGACTAAACTGCCCTTATCCAAACCTCGCACGCTTCACCGAGTGAAAATACAGACATCGATCTTGGTGTCAGTGCTTAAATTCTTCATACATCAACTCGCCGTTTTATTCTTTCTTTTTCGGAACTGCCTTTCTCCAGGATTTACATGCCTACATACCTTACGTTTTTTTTGAGGGGGGGCCTTTCTTGACAGCTGAGTCTGAGGCTGCAACCTGCTAAATCATCTTTCTTTTAACAACCCCGTAATCCCTTGTGGGATGGAAGCTGGGCAACTGAATGGAGCTGAGTGTTTACTGGCCGGATGCCCTCCCTGTTGCCAATGCGGAGTTTTTCCCCCAGCAGATATATTCTCATTGTGCCCAGAGAGAGAAATATCTGCCTCTACCTAGGAACGAACTCACAGCCTCCTGACTGTGAGGCGAGAGCTCCGCCTCTAGGCCACCGCACCACTCCTGCAACCTGAACAGAATTCTCTCCCCCATATTCTTAATTTAACATGTCCTCAGCTGCTCGGTTGGCAGGTAAATTTACTAAGTTCCTAATGAGGGATTATTCCTAAGTGATCAAAACAGAAGAGGTCTTTGTTGCCTATCTGGTCAGTTTCTCCCAGTGTCGCAAAACTACAGTCTGTGTTTAATAGGCACCTAGTTGAGAATAATTCCCTGAATGCCCTGTGTTCCCGAAAATAAGACCCAACCGGAAAATAAGTCCTAGCATGATTTTTCAGGATGCTCGTAATATAAGTCCTACCCCCAAAATAAGCCCGAGTTAAGATTGTCAGTCAGATGGGTGCATTTAGTAGCATATTTCCCCCAAAATAAGACCTAACCAGAAAATAAGCCCTAATGTGTCTTTTGGAGCAAAAATTAATATAAGACCACCTGGTCTTACTTTCAGGGAAACACGGTAGTTCAGAGTGGAAAACAATAAGATGCAGATACAAGATGGAGAATTCACGGGTTGGAAATATTACATCTGAGAAGGACATGGGCCTGGTACCAAGTGTACATTGAACTTTTCTTCTGCCCTTCAGGATCAAACAACCCCAACTCAGCCCCTCTCTTGCAAAAAAACTATCCCTTTTTTTGCTGTGATGTGGCTATTGCAGATTTGAAATATTTAAACTGTTGTTTGTTTTCAGTTTATTGTGTAATCTTACAGATGATACATTGTGGATTTAACTCACTCAGATGTCCTTATCTTCATTTAAGGAGCCGATAATCCCTTGCAGGGTGGAATCTGGGCAACTGAATGGAGCTAGCAGAGTGTTTTAATGGCCGGATGCCCTCCCTGTTGCCAATGCGGAGTTTTGTTCAGCAGATATATTCTCAGTGTGCCCAGAGAGAGAAATATCAGCCTCTACCTAGGATCGAACTCACAGCCTCCTGATTGTGAGGTGAGAGCTCCACCTCTAGGGCACCGCACCACTCCACTCAGATGTCCTTATGACAGGGCAATATTTTAGTAAAAGAGGCAACCGCTGATGTGATGTAATCCTACCCAACACTGCATCGGTACATTAAAAAAAAAAATCTTTCCTTACCACTTACTGAACTAAAAAGACACACCATATCAATCTGACCTGGAAATGTCATACTTAATTTAGAGCAGCGATTGGTTCAGCCTGCAGATGAGTGCAGATCAGCCGTACTTGAGCGCTTTTGTAACAGCCTGTTTTAAAGATAGGAACCCAGTCCACCGCCTCGTAGAACTTCACACAAAGCCGAGTTGCCTCCTCTGATTTCACATCCAAAGCATCCGAGTGAATCACATCTTACTAACCAAAACAGAGCTCACGAGCTACTTATAAACCGCCAGACTTAATGGATGGCTCTCCATTTTTGCAATCTCAAAGAAGTTAACAGAATAGAATAACAGAAGGGTCAAAAGGGAACCTTGGAGATCTTCTAGGCCAACCCCCTGCTCGAGCAGGAGACCTTATACCTGTGATGGCGAACCTATGGCATGGGTGCCAGAAGTGGCACTCAGAACCCTCTCTGTGTGAGCCAGGCTAAGATTCGATATTGGGATAAAACTCAAATATTAGAAATCCAAATCTTTGGTCAAGACAGAAGTGCCTCTCCCGTGCCAAGGTGCTGAGATGACAAACGGTATTTGACGTAGGTACAGAATTGTAAAAGGGCAAACTGACCCTAAACAGATACATTCTGTTGTTTAATGTTTATTGCATCCCAAATGTCATGCATATCCCTGGATAAGGGGTGCTGCTTCCTTATTGCCCTTGAGGCGTCTCCTAGCCTCTTATCTCCTTTTGTTATGTCTTGAGCTCCGGAGCTGAGAACCTGAGCCTGTGGGAACAGGGCTGTTATGTCTTTCCTAGAGATAGATTAAAGGGTAGCTTCTACGTGTGAAATGCATGACTCTCTGTAATAATTTTGCCTTTAAACTGTATAAATACATGGCCAGAAGAAGCCATCGGCGTTCAGACCCTTTTCTTGTCTTTGGACTGTTTGAACCTTGCGCAAATAAACTCTTTCCTGCATTGAAGAGCTTGCTCTAGTCCGTTATTTTGTCTACAACATGTGGATATGTGTGCCATCACCAGCTGCTCTTCACGGATGCCGGGGCGCCTGAAAATGCCCTGAAAAACTACCAAAAATCAGGCCTGAAAATGGCCGCAAAATGTCTTGAAAATGACCTGAAAAATTGCCTGAAAATGACCCAGAAAACTGCCCAAAAAATGGCCTGAAAACAACCCAAAAAAGGGCCCCAAAAATGGTCTGGAAAATGGGCTGAAAATGGCCCAAAAAAACTAACCAAAAAACAGGCATGCGTGTGTCGGTCAGCTGGTCTTAGATTTTCCGGTGCTCCGGTGCGCGCACATGCACACATATGGATGCGATTTCCGGTTTGGGCACTCGGTGCCGAAAAGGTTGACCATCACTGCCTTATACCATTTCAGACAAATGGTTATCCAATCTCTTCTTAAAAAACCTCCAATCTTGTAGCACCCACAACTTCTGGAGAGAAGTCATTCCACTGATTAATTGTTCAAGGAGTCCTTACAACCTCTTTGAGATTGCAAATATTATCCAAGGTGGGCATAAGAAATTAGAACAACTCCATGTAAATAGACCAATCCAAGTTCTTTATTGTTGATGACCTATATTACAAGAATCTTGTCAGATACTAGATCCCAGAAGTCAAACGTGTCTGCTTCGGGGAGTAACACAAGATGCCCATCTAGAATCATTTCACAGATTCTTCTAGTTAGGCATGAGGAGATCCAGAGAAATGGTCCTGCAAATAAACATAATTGATGGATGCCACTGCATGTATTGAAACTTTCTGAAATGGTGTAGGGTTTCCTGTTTGAGCAGGAGGTTGGACGAGAAGTCCTCCCAGGTCCCCTCCAACTCTATTATTCTGTTAACTAAGATAATCTTCAGGGAAGTGTCAGGAAATCCAGGAAAGTGTGAGAGGGAACTTCACTTGAAGCTATCAAAGTGACAAGAAATGAGGCCATCGTTTCCTGTTGGTCCCTTAAAATGGAAACGCAGTTGGCCCTATGGCTGGGCCATGGTCTGAAGATCTTCTAAACCCAATTTAAATCCTAGTCTGCATCTCAGCGTCTCCAGGAGTCAAAACTTAAGCTCATAAGAGAATCCCCTAATCAGTGGTATCCTGGAATTCATGCAAGAATCCAGTGATCTGTGATGATCAGAAAGCAGGAATTTAGCCTAAGCGCCATCAATTCTGTACCACTCAGTTCCAATCACTGGATCGGAAGGTTTGGTACCCACACCATCAAATGTCAGTGTCTATAAGAGGTAAACCAGTGGATTATAGAATCATAGACTTGGAAGGGATCTCAGAATTTCTCTTATGCAGTTTTTACTCAGTGTAGCGACCATTAGAGTCCCTTGGACAGGTTTTGTCTGAAGACCTTGAGCAAAAGTACATCATTTTCAATTCTTCCTGAAATAGAGCTATAGCTCTATTTGGAATACTATCTGCAATACTGCATCTAGTTCTGGTTACAATATATATATTTGGCTATATATATAAAAGCCGAATTAACCAAAAGGCGAATTAACCATTATGCTACTCTCTGTGGGAAATTGGGAGGGGGGATTGTATGGAGCATGGGTGATATGTAGTCATAATAACATTCCTTTCTCAGAAGGTCAAGGACATCTTGCCTTGCACCTGGAGGGCTGGAACTGGGAGGCATCTCCAGTTGGGACGGTGTTTGGATTGGACCATGTGATGGACGTGTGGGTGCAGGGGATGGGACTTGAACTTTCCTTTGGGTGGGGAAAACCTGGAAGCTTTCAGATTCAGGTTTTCCCAGATGTACCAATATGACATCTCTAATAAAATGGAACTTTGAGGAACTTCAAGCCTTGGAGTCTTCTTTCGTTGGGGGTGTTACTTGGAACCCTGACATTTGAGACTCTGGAAAGAGTGCAGAGAAGAGCAACAAGAATGATTAGGGAGGCTAAAACATATGAAGAACGGTTGCAGGAATTGGGTATGTCTAGTTGAATGAAAAGAAGGACCAGGAGTGACATGATAGTAGTGTTCCGATATCTCAGGGGCATCTACCAAGGAAGAGGGGATCAAACTATCTTCCAAAGGACCGAAAAGCAAGACCAGAAACTATGGATGGAAACAAACCAAGGAGAGAAGCAACCTGGAACTAAGGACAAATTTCCCAATGGGTAGAGCAATCAACCAATGGAATAGCTTGCCTTCAGACGTTGTGGGTGCTCCATCACGCTTCAAAAAGAGACTGGACAAGCATTTGTCTGAAATGGTATATAAGGTCTTCTGCTTGAGCAAGGGATTGGACTAGAAGATTTCCAAGATCCCTTCCAATTCTATGTTCTATATTTTACATAACTTGTGTACACTTTCTTGTAGTTTTAACCTCTGGTTGTACCCTAAAGAATAGGTCCCACTCCTTCTTTGTGTAAAAATAGATCCTTCCTTAGCTCCTTCATCCCTTTCTCCAAATTATAGCTTTCTAGCTCAAGCTTGGCCATGATCTGAGCAAGTGCTCTTGTTAGCTACAGCTCTTTCAGCCTCCTTCCACCTTCAAATGCTTATGACCCAGTTCCGGTAGATGCTGTTTTTCATAAATGCTGAATTAACAAGCCTCTCAAAACTAAGGTTTTATTGGCCATTCCTAAAAAGGTAACTATAGCAACCGCACCAAGAGTTGTGTTAATTAGAGCAAATCATCAGCTACCCAACTGTAGGACAGCTATCACGATGTGTGTGTGTGTGTGTGTGTGTGTGAAAAAATAACAACAACAATAGCCTAACAATATGATAACTATTAAGGAATTTACTACCTTTAGACAATAAATTCCTGCTCAAGAAGCAGATCGCGCCCCTCAGGAAATTGCTTTAAAACAAGATGTAAACGGCAATTATTGAGTTTTTCCATCATTATCCTAAATTGTCAACAAAGGCAGCAATCATTATAAAGCCCCCTAACATAGTAATAGTTATGAGTCCCGAAGGATCATATCAAAATAAATAAATTCCTGGAAGAAGAAAAATAGAGAGATTTCCTCCAAATATTGCAAGGAGGAGCATCTGACTATGAGACAGAGGAACAAAAGAGAAACTGGGGAGATATTAGCTCTCTAAACCATTGCTACCCATGTCATGTTTTAGTACAAAACTCTGCACTCACAAACCATGGGTGAAATAAAGTAATTTCAATGCCACATTGGGTTTGAAGGTCCAGGAAATTCACATTGTTCTCAGACTTGCTGCCACTAACAGCAAGGACTGTTCAGGGGCGGGATTCAGCCGGTTCGGACCAATTTGGGGAAACCGGATGCTAATTTGACATCTGGTTCGCCGAACCGGTAGTTGCAAAGACTGGCTGGCCACGCCCACCCTGCCCCTCCCCTCCCAGGAGTCTCCACATGCCCCGTTTTGGATGCCAGGTAAGTGCAGCGCCCGCACGGAGGTTCTGGGAGGGTGAAAAACGGGCCTTCCAGAAGTTCCAGAAGTCTGGAAACGGGCCCATTTCTGGCCTCCGGAGAGCTTCCGGAGCCCGGGGGAGGCCGTTTTCGCCCTCCCGGAGGCTCGAAGAAAGCCTCTGGAGCTTGTGGAAGGTGAAAATGCCCCCCGCCGTGGTGCAAGAGGCCAAGTAGGCCACGCCCACCATGGCCACACCCACTCAGCAACTGGTCAGAGAACCGGTTGCTAAAATTTTTGAATCCCATCCCTGGGACTGTTCCAATGTTTGAGGGGCTCCTAAAAAGACGTGTGAGGTCAAGCTACTTTCCAAAGCACCCAAAGGCAAGTCAAGAAACAATGAATGGAAACATATGTTTTGTATGTTTTGTATGTATGTCTTGTTTTTACTTTGGCTGTTCACCGCCCTGAGTCCTACATTGGAGAAGGGCGGTATAGAAATTTAAACAAATAAATAAATAAATAAATAAACTAACCAAGGGGAGAAGCAACCTGGAATTAAGGAGAAATTTCCTAACGATGAAAGCAATCAACCTTTGTTTGCCTTCAGAAGTTTGTGGGTGCTCCATCACTGGAGGCTTTCAAAAAGAGACTGGACAAGCGTTGGTCTGAAATAGTACAGGGTCTCCTGCTCGAGCAAGGGGTTAGACTAGAAGACCTCCGAGGCCCCTTCCAACTCTGTTACTCTATGTTCCAAGTTAGAAGGGAGATAATAGGTGACAGAATAGGAAACATTTGTGCCGCTGGGATGCTCACTATCTACCCTAGAAGCATCTCCAATTCACAAATGTTCTCTGTGAAATGGGGAAGTCATCAAGTTGCAAATTGTTCGGGATTAGAGGAAGTTCCAAACAGAAATATGATGTCCAGGACCAGTGGTGGGATTTGAATAATTTAACAACCGGTTCTCTGCCCTAATGACCAGCTGGGTGGGCGTGGCCATGGTGGGCGTGGCCATGGGGTGTGACAGGCAGTACTTGGCCTCCTTCACCCCCCCTGGGAGCAAAAATGGGCCATGAGGGGGAACACAAACTGTTTTGGGCCAGGTAGGTCTCCCTGCAGCCTCCTGGGAGCAAAAACGGGCTGCGGAGGGCCACACTGTACCTCCCGTGCCCCATTTTGGGCCAATGAGGCCTCCCTGAACTTATCTGGGAGTCAAAATGGGGCATGTGGGGACTCCTGGAAGGGGCGGGGAGGGAGGGACCAGCCAGAAATTTAACTACCGATTCGTCTAAACCGGCCCGAACCAGCTGAATCCCACCACTGTCCAGGACCTTATTAAGGATCCTACGTCTAACTTTGGAGAGCTCTAATGTACTTCATCTCGAAGCTGGGGGAGGAGATGATTTTGGAGGCCAGCAGGTGCTGTCGCTTGGTGGAATCATCCCTTGGCCTGACAGCCATGTAGACCAGGAAAAGAAGGACTTCATCGTGTAAGATCATGCTATAGCCTGCTGGGCAAACATTTGGGTTGGTGGGCACATTAGGGAATTTTGAGAGCATGTTACCAACATCTTCACAAAACAGCTATCATAAGAGGGTTTCATGTAGATGAGTTTCGCAGGACATCCATCTACCCACGTAAGAGTGTCAGTATCATTTTATAATGCCAAACTTGGAGTACTGCATCCAGTTTTGGTCACCATGATATAGAAAAGATGTTGAGACTCTAGAAAGAGTGCAGAGAAGAGCAACAAAGATGATTAGGGGACTGGAGGCTAAAACATATGAAGGACGGTTGCTGGAATTACGTATGTCAAATCTGAGGAAAAGAAAGACTAGGGGTGACATGCTAGCAGTCTTCCAATATTTGTGGGGCTGTCACAAAGAAGATGGAGCGAAGCTATTCTCCAAAGCAGGACAAGAAGCAACGGATGGAAACTAATCAAGGAGAGAAGCAACCTAGAACTAAGAAGGAATTTCCTGACAGTGAGAATAATTAATCAGTGGAACAACTTGCCTCCAGAAATTGTAGATGCTCCATCACTGGAAGATTTTAAGATGATGTTGGACAACTATTTATCTGAAATGGTATGGGGTTTCCTGCTTGAGCAGGGGGTAGGACTAGAAGACCTCTGGGGTCCTTTCCAACTCTGTTATTCTGTTAACCAAACCCAAAGTGAGGAGAAGGCTTTGCTTAGTGGTTGAATAAACCATTTGGCATGTTTGAATTTCAAACATGCCAAAGCCAAACAAGTTGCATTATGGATTTCGCGCAAAATATAAACCATGGCAAGAAACGAGAATAATGAAACGCTGGCAATTTCTCCCATGCTAGAACCCAGTCTCTGAAGAATATACCGGACTTCGCTTTTTTTCTTACTGAAAAGAAAAAAAAAAACCCCACCACTGTGGAAGTAGCCTGGAGCCTGGAGAGCTCTGCAGACAAGGCACTGTAATTTAACACCAGCTGTCTGCAATTAAAGTAAGTTCGAATCTCGCCAGGCTCAAGGTTGACTCAGCCTTCCATCCTTTCTAAGGTAGGTAAATTGAGGACCCAGTTTGTGGGGGCAATAAGCTGACTTTGTATAAATATACAAAAGAATGAAGGCTATTGCTTAACGCACTGTAAGCTGCCCTGAGTCTCTGGAGAAGGGCGGCATATAAATCAAATTAAAAAAAAAAAAAAAAGTAAAACAGCAAAGAGAAGGCTTTGTGATGCAACTTCATGCCATTATATACCTAATTTACAAAAATAACATTTTGAGTTTGTGTAATCTGCCCTTCTTCGTTTCTTCCCCCAACTCCTGGGCCCTCACCCTCAAGCTGTATTGCTCAACCTTGGCAAGTTTAAGATGTGTGAACTTCAGCTGGAATTCTGGGAACTGAGGTCCCCACGTCTTAAAGTTGCCAAGGTTGAGAAATACTGGCCTCCAGCAAGCTTAATATCTCAGTGCAATGAAGGGTCAGGATTCTAAAGTTAGATAAGACCCAGAAGGTGAAGGCAATGGCCTCTCATCAGTTCTCGCCCTCCTTGAAACAGGCAGATGATGGCTTCATTTGCATGTACTCTTGACGGTTAGGACTCGTGAACACTTGCGATTCACAGTTTCAGCCTCATTACCCTGAGAGACGGCTTCCTCGTCTTCTTCGCTGGGCTTTAATTATGGGATACAACTCTAGGAATGGGTCTATTCTGGAGTGAAACATGCCTCTTTCCCCCATCACTTCCATACAATTATGAGGCTTCCTTGTCTTGCTAAGGCACTGCTGAAGTCAGGAAGAAGGAAGGCAGGGAGGAGGAGAGGAGGGGAAGGGAAGGGAAGGGAAGAAGGAAGGAAGGAGGGAGGGAAGGAGGAGAGGAAGGGAGGGGAAGGGAAAGGGAAAGGGAGGGAGAGAGGGAGAAAGGAAGGAAGGGAGGGAGGGACAGAGGGAAGGAAAGAAGGAAGGAGAGGAAGGGAGGGGACAGGAGGGAAGGAAGAATGGAGTGGAGGGAGGGAGGGGGAGAGGAAGGGAGGGGAGGGGAGGGGAAGGGAAGGGAGGGAGGGAAGGAACGAAGAGGAGAGGAAGGGAGAGAGGAAAGAATGGAGTGGAGGGAGGGAGGAGGAGAAGGAGGAAGGGAGGATGGAGGAGAGGGAGGGGAGGGGAGGGGAAGGGAAAGGGAGGGAGGGAAGGAAGGAAGGAGGAGAGGAAGGGAGAGGGAAGAATGGAGTGTAGGAGGAAGGAAGGGAGGGAGGGAGGAGGAGAGGGAGGAAGGGAGGATGGAGGGGAGGGGAGGGAAGGGAAAGGGAGGGAGGGAGGGAAGAAGGGAGGGAGGGAGGATGGAGGAGAGGGGAGGGGAGGGGAAGGGAAAGGGAGGGAGGGAGGGAAGGAAGGAAGGAGGAGAGGAAGGGAGGGAGGGAGGAGGAGAGAGAGGAAGGGAGGATGGAGGAGAGGGAGGGCAGGGGAGGGGAAGGGAAAGGAAGGGAGGGAGGGGGAAGGAAGAGGAGGGAAGGGAAGGAGAAGGGAGAAAAAAGGGGAGAGGGAGAGAAAGGCAATATAATATTAAGGGGAAGCAAGAGAAGAAATAAATGGGAAGGCATAATTATCACTTCCACATGCCTCTAATGCTCCCTGCAAATGCCCTCCTCAATTAATTTTAATCATCTCTCTTCCCCAACTAGACTTCCAAATGCAAAGAAATGGAAAATGACTATGAACGGATGCCTGTTCCTGATGCATGGGGGGGGGGGGGGAAATGGGTGGCAGATCAAAAAAAACGTTTCCTCCAGTCTTCATTTCCTCAAATCTCACCCCCCCGACCCCACCCCCATCCAGAATCACTGAATATGAACCTGCGTCCCTTTTCTTTCTTTCTTTCTTTCTTTCTTTCTTTCTTTCTTTCTTTCTTTCTTTCTTTCTTTCTTTCTTTCTTTCTTTCTTTCTTTCTTTCTTTCTCTTTCCTTCCTTCCTTCCTTCCTTCCTTCCTTCCTTCCTTCCTTCCTCTCTCTCTCTCTCTCTTTCTTTCCTTTTTTAAAAAAATGTCATTTCCTCTCTTTTTTCTTTGTCCTTCCACTAAAGGAGACTAACTCCAGCCATGATTTCTCAAGGAGGAGAAGAAGAAGATAAAAGTGACAACTCAGGAGAATATTATACAATGTTTACCGAAAAGAAGACAGTTTGCCTTGTCAGAATTAGGGCTGCAAAATTGGCATAATTTTGGGGTGCTGGCTCTGCCGGCCTTCGGAAGACTCCCTCGTCGTGAAAAAGCAAAAGGATTTGAAATTGGTAGGTGTGGGAGAGATTGAATTAAGGAGCGCTTTGATTGGAAAATTGAGCTGTAGAGCTGAAAGGAAGAGGAGGGGGTGGGTGGGAAATGGCAGGGGCTCGTTTGGTGAGGAGAAAGGTTTCAGAATAAATGGAAAACATGTCATAAGAAAGGTCAGCCCTAGATGACAGCTAAGGAAGAAAAGGGGGGACGGGGGACGAGCGTGACAGGACCACCGGGCGTAAATACGGGACACGGATGATTAAGGAAGTGATAATGTTGTATTATTTTCTTCTAGCGGGAAATATAATCACAACCTTGTCACACGTAATTATTTGCCATCTTTCCGTATTAATTGACATTAAATATCCGGTGTAGCAAGAAGCGTGTTTTCTATAGGCCGCGATTTCACTGATAAAGAGACTCCGGTGTATTTATTAAACTCAAATTGGAGAACAGCCTCTTTGTACATATTAAACCAACATGGGAAGAGGGGTTATTCCCAGAGATGGGCCTCACATAATTGAACAACCGGTTCGCCCAGAATCAAATAGGCAAGCGCGCACGCGCACGCTCGCTTTCCTCACGCGTGCGCGCCTTGCACACAGGCACACTGTGTCAAAAACACGGCAACTGTATAGGACGGGATAGCTTCGTGCGTGTGCCTTGAGTACATGCGTGCTGCGTCAAAAACATGGTGATTGTATAAGACGGGATAGTGTCGCGGCAGGTGGGCGGGCCCAGCTGCTGGCTGTAACTATCGGTTCACCCGAATTGGTCCGAACCGGCTGAATCCCAGTTGGTTATATCTGAATCCCGGATGGTTATTCCTTAGATCAGTGTTTCTCAACCTTGGTGACTTGAAGAGGTGTGGACTTCAACTCCCAGAATTCCCCAGCCAGCCTGGCTGGGGAATTCTGGGAGTTGAAGTCCACACCTCTTCAAATCACCAAGGTTGAGAGACACTGCCTTAGAATAGAATGACATGGAAGGGACCTTTGAGGTCTTCTAGTCCAGCCACCTTAGACCAAGGTTTTTTCAAATTTATTTAATTTATTTATTAAATGTTTCTGCAGCTTGCTGATCTCACTACAGATACTCCTCCACTTGAGTCCAAAAATTCAGTTGCTGAGCAAGACAGTTGTTAAGTGAGTTTTGCGGCCCTTTCATGACCTTTCTTGCCACAGCTGTTAAGTGAATCACAGCAGTTGTTAAGCTAGCAATATGGTTATTAAGTGAATCTGGCTGCCTCATTGACTTATCAGAAGGTTTCAAAAGGGGATCACGTGGTCCCACGGATATTGCTACCATCCTAAAGACGAGACAGCTGCCAAGTGTCCAAATTTTTGATGACGGGACCATGAGGATGCTACAACGGTTGTAAGTGTGGAAAAACAGAATACAGTCATAAATTCCTTTTTTGGGTTCCGTTGTAACTTTGTACGGTCATTATAAATGAACTGTTGTAAGTCAACAGTTGTAATTTGACTTACAAATTAATGTTGTAAATGTGTAGGTAGAGGACAGGACATGCTTCTTAGAAAAGAAAAGAAATGAGAGATGGAAACTAATCAAGGAAAGAAACAACCTAGAATTAAGGAGCAACTTCCTAATAGTGAGAACAATTAACCAGTGGAACAGCTTGCCACCAGAAATTGTGTGTGCTTCATCACTGGAGGTTTTTAAGAATAGACTGGACAGTCACGTATCTGAAATGGTATAGGACCGTGATGGCGAACCTATGGCACGCGTGCCACAGGTGGCACACGGAACTATCTCTGCAGGCACGCGAGCCGTCGCCCTAGGTCAGTTCTACCACGCATGCGTGTGTGCCTCCTGGCGGCCAGCCAATTTTCGGGTCTCTGCCGCGCATGCGGGAGACGTGTGCGCATGCATGGGGGGGGTCACATGTGCATGTGCAGGGGTGGGGGGGTCACATGCGTGGGGAGTGGGAGTGTCCCCCCGTGGCCCGTTTTTGGACCCAGGAGGCTTCAGGGAGGTCTCCTAGGCCCAAAACAGGCCACAGACGGGTCACGCATGCATGCACAGGTGGCGGGAGAGCACGGGGGTTGCGCGCACATGCGCAGGAGGGCAGGGCACACAGGGGTACATTGCATTATGGGTGTGGGCACACAGGTGCTTTTGGCACCCGAGGAAAAAAAGGTTAGCCATCACTGGGATAGGATCTCCTGCTTGATTAGGGGGCTGGACTAGAAGACCTCCAAGGTCCCTCCCAGCTCTATTCTGATTCTGATTCTCGGCTGTAACAGCAACCTAAAAGATAATCATCTTAATCTCTTTATTTTTCCAAAAGGTTTTGGAATGGATTAAGGGGACTGTTTGAATGGTAAATTTGCTACCAGTCTACCTGCTCAGAAAGACCTCATACCAGCCTCCAAACCTATAAATTGGCTATTAATGCTTTCTATCTATCCATGCTTGTGATTTTATTTCTTCCTCCCCATTGAGAGGGGGGAAAAATGTCATTTTTGCCTACAATGCCACTTTATATTGCTGGTGGCTCCCCCCCTTCCCCCTCCCCAATGCCCTGTCAAGACGGGAGCAAAATTTGTGGCAAACTAATCTGCCGTAAAGTCATGTTTTATACCCAGAACTACAAATTGAGTTTTACACTTCATGAAAAAAAAAAACAAAATTCTCTTTCTTTTTAAGGGGCAACCTGAGATGCAAAATTAGATTGCTTTCCCAGGCATCATAAGGATGAGGCATCATTTCTGACATGCAAATAATATTCTAAAACTCGGGAAATGAACCGGCGAGAATATTTATAGCAATGATAACTTGCTTGTCTGCTTGACGCCAAATTTATTTCTCTCTCTCTGTGTGTGTGTGTGTGTGTGTTTGTGTGTGTGTGTGTGATGGAAGAAAGGGAGCAATAGAATTACTATGGAATTACAGAGCTTGGATAAACTCCATCTTCACCCGTCTACCTTTCTGATTTTACTGAAAACAGGTGGGTTTTTTTATTAAAAAAAGAAAACACTTCTTCAGTTGGATATCCAAAATTAAACATTTCTTGGTCATCCCAAGGCAGTTGTAACAGAGCTTGAATGATAACATCAAGAGGCAGTGTACAGCATACTAAACTCCTATAATAACCTATTTTGAATTCAGCCTTGATTTAGGATTAAGGTTTATTAAAAGTAAATTGAATCTTAAAAACACACAAATAAATGAGTTGCTGGATTCCAAGCTTTGACAAGTAAACATATTTCTGGGTCCCTCCCCCTCAGCATAACATGTGTCAGGAAGAATTGGGGGTGGGGGTAGGAAATCAAATAGTCCCATCTGGACATAGTCACTCGAGAATAGAGTGATTAGTTGATATTCAATTTTCATTCGCCTAAGAGTGGCATTCAACAGAACAATTTTATACAGGTAAATAGAAGCATGCATGAAATATATAGATGATACAGATATAGATATACAGTAAATCTATATATCTAAATCTAAATCTAATATAGTAAATCTAAATCCAGGAGCCTGGATAGCTCTGCAGACAAGGCACTGTAATTTAACACCAGCTGTCTGCAACTAAAATAAGTTCGAATCTTGCCAGGCTCAAGGTTGACTCAGCCTTCCATCCTTTCTAAGGTAGGTAAATTGAGGACCCAGTTTGTGGGGGCAATAAGCTGACTTTGTATAAAATATACAAGAGTATGAAGGCTATTGCTTAACGCACTGTAAGCCACCCTGAGTTTCCGGAGAAGGGCAGCATATAAATCAAAATTAAAATAAATAAATAAATACGGAGGATGTACAATTTTGCATGGATGGACACGCCTTCCAAAAAAAAAAAAAAAGCTATGATGCAAATTCAACTTATTTTGCTTGGCATAGTCCCCACTTTGCATAATTCATTTTCTGTTCTATGGTATTATGGGATATATTAGGGAGAAGCCATGGGGATAAATCCTGCTTCAGATGCCTATATATATGTATTCATTCTCTCATCTTGCTTCCTTCTCTCATTTCCTTCCTTCCTTCCTTCCTTCCTTCCTTCCTTCCTTCCTTCCTTCCTTCCTTCCTTCCTTCTCCTCCCTCCCTCCCTCCCTCCCAGCCACCCATCTTATATTTGTGACTCGGTCTTATTTCTGGCCTTCCAGATGGCATTTATCTAATTCTTTGGAAAATGTCTAAGTTGCCCACCTCCTATTCACCTCTGCAGAGCTTACAGGCTACAATAAAAACATTAACAGCCATTAAAAAGAAAGTAATGTTTTAGAAACAGGAAAAAAAAATGGCATTTTAAGGCCTGTTCCCTCCTAAAAATACTACAGAGCAAGGGGTGCTTCAGCCTCAGAGTCAATTTATTTAGTTATATACAGCAGGTCTTGCCACAAAGAAAGCTATATTGGTCTCCGATGCCAAATATTTCTCTCATGGAACCCACAAATTGCTTCATTGATCACTTATGCGCAGGCAGTCATATTTGCAGCTCACAGCTACACTGTATAAAATGTGTGTTTTATACACAACACAGATATTTTGGAATTGGGCTGTAAAGAGCACTGGAGCACAGTGGGGTTGTTATAGTCTGAGAGTGATGTAGGACCCCAACAAGATCTCACGCGACATTTGTGTGGCTCGTTTTGGGACCACCGTTAATTTCCAGGCTATTGCGAAGACCCGTTTTAAGATCCAAATTAGTTATTGACACAGACCTTACTAAAGTCAGGACATTATCTGTCAGAGTTTCTTGAAAACTCAAATCCAGAAACACACACAGATAACTGATTCAGCAGGATCCATTTAAATAAAAAGCTTCTTTATATACAAGAATATATACACAATGCCAACAGCAGAGAACAGTTTCATTTCAACGTGGTAACAAGTAGGGAGATCAGTTACAAGCAAAACACACAGGCAGCAGTACAGCAGAGATGCAAGTCCAAACTGATTTCAGTTTCGTTTCTCAGCACAGACTCAGAAGCTGCAGACTAAGACACGCCCTGGCTCCACTCTGTCTCAGCTCCCATTCATTGGCTGACCTTGTTACCATGTCTCTGCCAGTTCGTGAATAATCTGACATTATCCCACAGCAAAGGATGGTTTAGTGTTATCAATCAGAGTAGATAAAAAGTCCCTCTTGACCGTTGATGTTAAGCACTGGCCAATAACACTGGTGGACTCAGAAGGACCCTCGGTTAGCAAAGCTTCTTCTCAATGAAGTGGAACGCCACTCCATCCATAACTGGAATCTTCTGGATTTTGAAGTCTGGCCCACAAAATCAACCCTGCCCTATCTGGATTCAGTTTTAGTTTATTCTCCAAAATCCACTCTTTTATAGTCGTGAGATGCACAGATGCTCAATCCTGACTCTGCAGAAGTAGAGCTGATCCGCAAAATTATAACAGCGACTTAGCGTTAAATATCATGGGAGGCAAGATGGCACCTCCAGGGGGCAATAGAAGACCCCTATGTTATGTCCCAAAGATGCTTTTTTTCAAGAGGCAACTGGACTTTCTGGTTTTTCTTCGAAGACATTTCGCTTCTCAACCAAGAAGCTTCTCCAGCTCTGACTGGATGGTTTCCTCAGTTCTTCTCCTCAGAGCTGGAGAAGCTTCTTGGGACAACCATGACCTGGATGACTGAGAATCTCCATAAACATCCCTACTTTAGGTTTTGGTTGCGTCTGATAAAGAGGAATAAGTCCAAACTTCTGCAAACGAGCCAATAAAACATCATCATGTTTTAGATAAGGAGAGATAATGCCCTTAAAACTTTCTTTTTTCAGCAAGCCGGGCTGGCTTAACATATTTTTTAACATATTTTTAATTTTTTAATTGGTTTGTTATCTTAAATTGGGGCCAAATTAATATATATCCTTTTAATTGTTTTTTAATGTTTGTATTGTATGTTTTTATCTGGCTGTACACCGCCCTGAGTCCCTCGGGAGAAGGTGCGGTATATAAATTCGAAATAAAATAAATAAATAAATAGATAAATCATCAACTGTATAGATTGTCCTCAATTTACAACCGTTCATTTAGGGATCATTTGAAGTTACAACGGCCCTGGAAAAAGTGACTCATCAGAGTTTTACGCACTTTGCAGCATTTCCATGGTCACATGATCAAAATTCATATTTATGACAGTTGCAATGTCCCAGGGTCACGTGATCATCTTCTGACAATCAAAATCAATAGGGGAGCCAGATCCAGTTCACATCCATGTTACTAACTTAACAACAGCAATGATTCACTCAACAACTGGTTGTAAGATTAGACGTACTCCATTCCTGCAACCGTTCTTCGTACGTTTTAGCCTCCAGCCCCCTGATCATCTTTGTTGCTCTTCTCTGCGCTCTTTCCAGACTGTCAACATCTTTTTTTATATTGTAGTAGTAATTGGGGTCATGGCAAGCAAAGATTCCTTAGCCTGCTTGATAAAGGTTCCCCTTTCATGTATCTGCTAGTCGTTCCCGACTCTAGGGGGCGGTGCTTATCTCCGTTTCAAAGCCGAAGAGCCAGCGCTGTCTGAAGATGTCTCCGTGGTCATGTGGCCGGCATGACTAAACGCCAAAGGCGCACGGAACGCTGTTCCCTTCCCACCAAAGGTGGTCCCTATTTTTCTACTTGCCTTTTTTACGTGCTTTCAAACTGCTAGGTTGGCAGAAGCTGGGACAAGTAACGGGAGTTCACCCTGTTACACAGCGCTAGGGATTCAAACCACTGAACTGCCGACCTTTTGATCAACAAGCTCAGTGTCTTAGCCACTGAGCCACCACGTCCCCTAGCCTGCTTGATAGAGAAAAGCAAAAAAAAAAAGCACCATAACAAAACTCAAATGAACCAGCTTCTTGGTCAAAATGGACTTTCTTTAAAGCCAAAAGAAAGCTAATTAGAACGAGAAACCTTCTCTCTGAGGTTGTCACTTCGGTGCAAAGGAGGTTTTTCTTTAAAGTATATTTCTCTTCCAAAAATGGAAGCTGTCCACTGTCCCTTTATGTGTATGTCTAGCTTTCATCTCGCAGCTGTCAAGGTACGCATCTTTTAAAAAACCTTCCTTCGTGCTAGAATCACTGTACAGGAAGCTGAGCTGTTGCTCGCAATGCATGGCTATCTAGAACTCTCTCTCTCTCTCTTTACATATACACATATTAGCTTTATGTGAATGATTGGGAATAATGGATGATTTGTGACATTAACTATTATGAGAAATAATCAAGATTAATGAGCCCTACGGCAGTTGCTGAGTGCCTCCAGAGATTTATTACACGGGCTGTTCGTTTCCCTTCCTGCACTGGTGCTGTCAGGGGGCCTGTCAGAAACGTGGATTAATTGCAAATATGGAAGCAGGAAGGCTGCCATTTTAGTCCATCTCCACCAAATGCTCAATCTGCATTTTTTTCCCTCCGAAAATGAAAGTGCAAGTTTTATTTTGCAGCCTCTGGAGGGACCGGAGGAGGCCAGCAGACTGAGAAATTGCTGATTGGCATTATCTCTGCCTTCATGCAAAATAAATAAATAAATAAAACGCCTGCTTCCAAGTCAGACAATGCCAGTTGCGATTGTTGCAGCCTTTGGTAATCTCTTTGATAATGGAAGGTTGTGCTTAAAAATACACATTCCCCCCCCCACAAGCATCTTAGAGCCCCAGGTGGTAAAGGGTTGATGTTGTCCTTTTATTGAAGAAGACACATTTTTCAAAAGAGGATACTAAAATAGACGTGTTAGGTACAGAATGTTAATTTTCACACCTTAGGAAAAAAAAAATTCAGGGAATGATTTCATTGCTCTATTTTTTGATGGCTGTGGAAAGAATTTCATGCAGTTCGGGGGAGATCCAGGAGCAATTAAAAAGGAGCTGGAGGGGGCATCTGACTCACCACCTTCTAACTTTTGCTGATGGAAAAATCATAGAGATAGTATACTTTTTCCCACAATTTTTTTTCCTTCTAAGTTCATGGGGGGTGACAGGAGCCTTCCACTTTCTTAGAGGCTAAATTCAGAGTCCTCTTGTTCCTTTTTTACAGAAATTCTCATCTAGTATAAAACAGATGTTCAGACTCTGGAAAGAGTTCAGAGAAGATTAACAAAGATAGAATAGAATAGAATAGAATAGAATAGAATAGAATAGAATAGAATAGAATAGAATAGAATAGAATAGAATAGAATAGAATAGAATAGAATAATAGAGTTGGAAGGGACCTTGGAGGTCTTCTAGTCCAACCCCCTGCCCAGGCAGGAAACCCTACACCACTTCAGACAAATGGTTATCCAACATCTTAAAAACTTCCAGTGTTGGAGCATTCACAACCTCTGGAGGCAAGTTGTTCCACAGATTAATTGTTCTACAGTAACTGTCAGAAAATTCCTCCTTAGTTCTAAGTTGTTTCTCTCCTTGATTAGTTTCCACCCATTGCTTCTTGTTCTCCCCTCAGGTGCTTTGGAGAATAGCTTGACTTCCTTTTCTTTGTGGCAGCCCCTGAGATATCGGAACACTGCTATCATGTCTCCCCTAGTCCTTCTTTTCATTAAACTGGACATACCCAGTTCCTGCAACCGTTCTTCATATGTTTTAACCTCCTGTCCCCTAATCATCTTTGTTGCTCTTCTCTGCACTCTTACTAGAGTCTCAACGTCTTTTTTACATTGTGACAACCAAAACTGGATGCCGTATTCCAAGTGTGGCCTTACCAAGGCCTTACAAAGTGGTATTAACACTTCACGTGATCTTGATTCTATCACTCTGTTTATGCAGCCTAGAACTGTGTTGGCTTTTTTGGCAGCTGCTGCACACGGCTGGCTCATATTTAAATGGTTGTCCACTAGGACTCCAAGATCCCTCTCACAGTTAAATACTATTGAGCAAGGTACCACATGATTAGGGGACTTCATAAAACATATGAAGAATGGTTGCAGGAATTTGGTATGCCTAGCTTAATGGAAAGAAGGACATAATAGCAAACAGTGTCCCAATATCTCAGGGGCTGCCACAAAGAAGAGGGAGTCAACCTATTCTCCAAAGCACTTGAAGGCAGGACAAGAAGCAATGGATGGAAACTCATCAAGGGGAGAAGTAACCTAGAACTAAGGAGAAACTTCCTAACTGTGAGGACAATTGACCAGTGGAATGACTTGCCTCCAGAAGTTGTGAATGCTCCAACACTGGAAGTTTTTAAGAAGATTTTGGATAACCATTTGCCTGAAATGCTATAGGATTTCCTGCTTGAGGAGAGGGTTGTGCTAGAAGACCTCCAAGGTCCCTTCCAACTCTGTTAATTCTGTTCTGTACTGTGTGAATCTAGTATAGGTCTGTCTCATATAGCATAATAAATCACAGTTTAAATAAATAGTGGCTTTGTGTGCCATGTAAATCAACCCAGTGAGTTCCTAATGTAGCATCCTGGTAGATAAAAAAGATACAGAAATGATTAATGCACGCTGCCTACACAATTTCCCAAATGGAGGCAACATTCTGGTTGAAAAATATCATATACCGAAGAGATTAATACTTGGGGCTGGTTCCTTGTGTCAGCAAGTTGTCAGTTTGACCAATGGATTATTCCGTTTCCATAGGAGTGGATTCCTAAGCCAACTAACTGTTCCCCACTGATCCCAAACTATAATTTTTGCAAGTGCTCAGATATTGAAATGGCATCAGGAATGAGTCTTGGAAAAACAACTCAGCTATCTTTTAAAACTACAAGGCAAAATTGCTGGGGCATGTTTGCAAGATCAAGCAATGAATGCACACATCATATTGTACTGTAGCTTCACGCTACCATCAGTGCTGGGTTGCTCTCGGTCCGGTCCGGTTCTATAGAACTGGTAGTAAAATCGCGGGAGGCTCCTCCCACCCACCACGACGTCATCATGGGTGATCTGCGCATGCGCAGAAGCTCCCGTTGCGAACCAGTAGTAAAGGTTAAGTAGAACCCACCCCTGTTCTGCATAGGTGCTTTTTCAAAAGGCAAAGGGATTGTGTCTGTTTGTTTTTGAAGAAGAAGAAGATGATGTTTCTCTTCTCATCCACGAAGCTTCATCAGTTGTGATGGTGGGGAGATGGAAGGATAGGATCTGACCTTCCATCTCCCCACCATCCAGTCTCAACTGTAAGTACCAGGGGTGGGTTCTAATTTTTTTTACTACCAGTTCTGTGGGCGTGGCTTATTTTGTGGGCATGGTTTGATGGTCATGTGACAATTCTTTAGGATTTAGCAGCGGTAAAACCGTTCTACCCATTTGTTCTTGGAGCATACCAGTCTACCCATTTGTTTTTGGAGCGCACTGGTCTACCATCACACTGCCTTTTACCGCTGATCAGCTGTAGGGCGGCCTTTTGAAGCGCCGCGGCAAGAGTTTAAACAATTTTTTTCCTTCTAGCCGATCAGCTGGGACTCGGGAGGCAGCGAATAGATTGGGGGTGGGGCCAGTCAGAAATGGTATTTACCGGTTCTCCGAACTATTCAAAATTTCCACTACCAGTTCGCAAGAGCCGGGGAGTACCTATAGCAATAGCAGTTAGACTTATTTATCGCTTCACCATGCTTTACAGCCCTGTTTAAGCAGTTTAATGAGTCAGCCTATTGCCCCCAACAATTTGAATCCTCATTTTACCGACCTCAGAAGGATGGAAGGCTGAGTCAACCTTGAGCCTGATGAGATTTGAACTGCCAAATTGCAGGCAGCCGGCAGTCAGTAGAAGTAGCCTGCAGTACTGCACTCTAACCACTGCGCCACCGCGGCTCATAGCTATCCTTCCATCTCCTTACCATCACACTGATGAAGTGTCTTCTCCTTCCTCCTCAAAACAACAATGACAACAACAACAACAACAAGTCCAGTTGTCTTTTGAAGACAACTATGACCAGGATGACTGAGAATCTCCACAGAGAATGGAGGCCATACATTTATAACTCATCCAGTAGAAGATCACATGGGTTGTTACATCGTTGGTCAGCCTGACTGGTTTCAGACTGGACAATGTGCTTTGGAGGGCATCTACAGATAACCCTCGACTTACAACAGTTTGTTTACTGACCGTTCGAAGTTACAACCGCACTGGAAAAAGTGACTTATGACTGTTTGACAACATCCCCATGGTCGTGTGATCAAAATTCAGAAGCTTGGCAACTGACCCACATTTATGACGGTTGCAGTATCCCGGGGTCATGTAATCCCCTTTTGCAACCTTCTGACAAGCAAAGTCAATGGGGGAAACAGATTCACTTAACAACTGTGTTACTAACTTAACAGCTGCAGTGATTCACTTATCAACTATGGCAAGCAAAAGGTCGTAAAATGGGGCAAAAAAGCACTTAACAAATGTCTCGCTTAGGAACAAAAAATGTTGGGCTCTGTGGTGGTCGTGACTCAAGGACCACCTGTATTTATACCGCCTATCGCTGCTTTCTCGCTTATAATGTTTGCATTATGTCCTTACTGGATGATTCAGATGAACCGTTCATTAATGAATTAATACTTTGGTCAGCACTGGGCTTGCGGTTAAAGCTTTGGGAATTTTTTACACAGCAGTTATCAACAGCAACAGGAAGGAGCTAACTCATGGCTTTGCTATGCCATTTCACTTTCCCCAAGAAATTCTGGTACTTATGCAACTTCTTTTTAAAAGCCTGGTTCTTATGCAACATCATGCTTTTTTAAAAAGAAAAGAAAATAGGAACTGTACTCTGTGTGTCTGAGATAGAGGAGAAATGTACACAGATGTGGATAGGAAGGAAGGAAGGAAGGAAGGAAGGAAGGAAGGAAGGAAGGAAAGAAAGAGGAAGAAAGGAAGAAAAGGAAAAAGGAAGAAAGGGAGAGAGGAAGGAAGGAAGAAAGGAAGAAAAGAGAGAGAGGGAGGAAGGAAAGTAGCAAAACAGAAGGAGGAAGGGATTGAAGGAAGGAAAGAAAAAAAGAGGGAAGAATGAAGAATGAAGGAAGGGAGGGAGGGAGGGAGGAAGGAAAGAAAGAAAGAAAGAAAGAAAGAAAAAGAAAGGAAGAAAGAAAGAAAGGGAGAGAGGAAGGAAGGAAGAAGAGAGAAAGAGAGAGGAAGGAAAGTAGCAAAACAGAAGGAGGAAGGGATTGAAGGAAGGAAAGAAAAAAGAGGAAGGAAGGAAGGAAGGCGGAGGAAGGAAGGAAGGAAGAGCTAAGGGAAATTGAATAGAGAGAAAGAGAGGTGAAAGATGGCTGAATGGATAACAGAAATACATATATACATACAGATATACAGATAAACAGAGAGGTGAATGGATACGTAAAAATATACGTATTTTCTTTGGAATTCATTTGTAAAATCAATCTCCTTTTAGACAGATAACAGCCTCATATATGTTCACATTCTCACCACCCAATCTTACATTAGAAAAAAAATGATGAAATTTCCAATCGTATCAGAGTTTCTGGTTTCTTAGGATGCTTCCGGGACCCTCCCAGAGTAAAACCGAGACCCAGAAAGAAATCAGGTTGTAGAAGGAATCTTGCTGACAAATTTGTACTAACTTACAAATTCACTACGCTGCTTAGAATGCCGCCCATTGATGGGCCATTTGAAGGCTCCCGTATTTCTGGAATTTATTTGTTTTGAAACCCAGATATATTAAGCCCATTCTCATAAAAACTGACACTATATGCTGTATGATAGTTCAGCTGTAAAATTATTCCAATTTCATTCCAAAAAATATTCTTTTGGGCATGTACCTTTTTGCAACTCCTTAAAGCAGGCAGGGGTGGGCTGCTGGGGGTTCGCAGAGGTGCAGTTTGGAGAACCCCCAAATACCATTCCTGGCTGGCCCCGCCCACCCCTTCCCTCCCCTCCCCTCCCAGGAGTCCCCACACGGCCCATTTTGGATGCAGGTAAGTGCAGGACGTGCGTGGAGGCTCGGGGAGGGAGAAAAATGGGCCTACTGGAAGTTTGGGAAGACCAGAGGGCCCCTGGAGCCTGGGGAGGCCGTTTTCGCCCTCCCGGAGGCTTGAGGAAAGCCTCTGGAGCCCGGGGAGGGCAAAAATGCCTTCCGCTGTGGTGCAGGAGGCCGACTAGGCCACGCCCACCATGGCCACGCCGACCCAGCAACTGGGCAGAGAACCCCTTGCTAAATTTTTTGAAGCCCACCCCTGATTTAAAGCAACAGTGTCTTTTTTTGGGAGGGGATTGTATGGAAATTTTGACAACATCTACTTCACCAGGAAAAAAAAAATACAGCTGTTTGAAAAGGTGCAGGTAGGGGCTATATTCAAGCTTCTATGCAGTCTGAAGGACTTTTTCAGGTTATTCCTGTAACGCTGTACATCTCTATTCTATTAGAAGGTATTATTTGACAGAACAACATAAGAAACAGGAACAGCAAATCCATTCGGCTAGAGAGAGTGTCTTGTTTTTGTATTTTTCCTTGTTTTATTGAACTCGTTGTCTAAAAGAAATGTCCTAAATGGAGGGGGGGGAATGCCTAATTTAAATACTAAAAGCATAGGATTTAGGCTGGGTTTGCAAATCACAATAAGCCATGAATTAGAGCAGAATTTGTTGAAAATAGCTAGGTTTCTAGAACATGGTCTGTTAAAACCATGTTGTTCTGCCAGGCTGGGCTATCAATATAATGATTTTAATTGGTTTTAAATTGGGTTTTTAAATTCGGGGTTTTATAAATTAGGCCTATTATTTAATAATTTTAATTTTAATTTTTAAATATTGTCTGTCTTTGTGTTTTTAATTAGGCTGTACACCGCCCTGAGTCCTTCGGGAGAAGGGCGGTATAGAAATAAAATTAATTAAATAAATAAATAAATAAATAAATAAATAAATAAATAAATAAATAAATAAATAAATAAATAAATAAATAAATAAATCCGTGCAACCCACATCATACAGGTCGTCGTCCTCGGCTTACAACAGTTTGTTTAGTGACTGTTCAAAGTTACAACAACACTGAAGAAAGTGACTTATGACCGTTTTCAACACTTACGACCACTGCCATATCACATGATCAAAATTCAAACGCTTGGCAAGTGACTCATATTAATGACGGTTGCAGTGTCCTGTGGTTACCTGATCCCCTTCTGTAGCCTTCTGACAAACGAAGTCAACTTAACACCCGTGTTGCTAACTTAACAACTGCGGTGATTCGCTTAACAACTGTGGCAAGAAAGGTCGTAAAATGGGGCACTTAACAAAGGTCTCACTTAAGAACATAAATTTTGGGCTCCATTGTGGCCGTAAGTCAGGGACTACCTGTACTTGCATACGATTTGAGAACTTGTTGCTATTGAAGCTAGAAATCTTCAGCGACAGTAAAGTTATTGTGCTGAGTATCTCTGGAATACGAGTAAGTGAAATTGTACAATGTTTGTACATACCGTGGAGTATCTGGAGAATATGACTGGGGGAGGAACCGAGTTTGCATTTAATGGAAAACAGCTTAATTATTCCTGCTGAATAAAGAGGAGAAACCTGAACACAATTTGCAGTTTATACTGTTGTTCCCCAGTGCCAAAGAAAAACCTCCCAGGAGGAAGATTTGAGAAAGTTGTGGTTGGTTGGAGCTGATGAAATCCTGGAAAAAAGAAATATGAAAAGTTCCATTTGTCTATTTTATGTCTCCCACTATTCCACGTTGTTGGATGAGCTTTTTTGTAAAAAATAAAAATAATAAATAAACACGAAATAAAGCTTTTCTGCTCTGGAGCATCTCCAAATGTGTGGTTTGTACTTCCTGGAACTCACTACAATGCCCATGCCGGATGGGGAATTTTGGATGTTGAAATCCTCACAGATGGAGAATGCTTGGACTGGGAGTTGCTGCTCTAATGTTAGCAAAGACAGAGGAAATGTAAACATATCTTGGACAACTTGTGAAATCTTCAGATGTTGATGTTATTCTTTTTCCTCCACGCCATAACTTGCTGTGTAAATAATAGATGAAGATAGAAGAGAATATTTGTAGCTCAGGTTGAGCGGTGGTCCTGAGCTGGTGGCTTTCTTGCAGACGTTTCATTACCCAGCTAGGTAATATCATCAGTGCTATATGACCTTGTTACCTAGTTGGGAAATGAAACTGTCTGCAAGAAAGTCACCAAGCTCGGAGAGCACCAAGGACCCCACAATACAGGAACATGGGTAAAGAGAGAGGAGGTGGAACTACAACCACCATCATCAAAAACTCCACATGCAAGCAAAAAGCAAACTCCATCTTTCCGTATATATTCCAAGCTTTTGTCCTGCACATTTCTGTCCCTGGATGGGTAACCAAACAGCAATATATACCACTAAAAGAATAACAGAGTCGGAAAGGACCTGTTCTGCCCCCACTCCGGATTTCCGAGGATATTGACACACACCAACGGTCCTGATCAAATTTATTAAGTAGCAAGAATAAACAAGACCGGCAAAGGTTGGCAACCAGCCCAGAAAACAAGATATGATAAACCAAAATACTCTGATAATAATACGAGTTGTTTCCAGCAAGAACGCACTAGCTGCGTACAACTTAAATAGGCTAAGGGAGTGGCCAATTACCCTCAAGCCCTACTCTCGAGTAGACCTCCTCCTCCTGAGTAGCCACTCCTGCCTTTTGGCAGCCCTGCGTGCCCGAGCATTGAGGAGAGGCTCCTCCACTTCGCTCTCTCCACTGGAAGGAGCCTCTGGAGGTTCTGAAGGCCCTGGCTGAGTCTCTGCCTCTGGCACCACATCCTCTTCAGCCTCCTCGCTGTCCGACGCGAGCGCTGGCTGTGCAGGCTGCTGGCATGACACCACACCAGCCTCCTCTTCATCGGGATCAGCCACGATCCATGCAGGCCGCTGGTGGGCCACAACAGGACCTTGGAGGTCTTCTAGTCCAGGAGTGTCAAACTCAAGGCCCGCAGGCCGGATCCGGCCTGCAGGGAGCTTAGATCTGGCCCACATGGCCATCCTGGAAACAGCGAAGGACCAGCCTGTGGTGTTTCTGTCAGCGAAAATGGAACTCAGGAGGGCCGCGTGCAGCCCTCCCAGGCTCCGTTTTCAACCCTGAGCGACGTTTTCACTGGCAGAGGGCTGCAGGAGCCATCGCGGCTGAAAACGGAGCTCGGGGGCCGTTTTTGCTGGCAGAGCACTCTGGCCGCCACAGGTGCCCTGACACAAGTGACATGACGCTGGCCACACCACCCTGGCCATGTTCCCCGGCACCTGTTAAATTACTGAAGTTTGCAGATGACACAACAGTGATCGGTTTCATTCGAGACAATGATGAATCCGCATACAGACGGGAAGTTGAACAATTAGCCTCATGGTATGACTGGAACAATCTGGAACTGAACATACTCAAAAACTGTAGAAATTGTGGTAGACTTTAGGAGAAACCTCTCATACTGCCACCTCTTACAATACTAGACATTACAGTATCAACAGTAGAGACCTTCAAATTTCTAGATTCTACCATATCTCAAGACCTAACATGGACATCTAACATCAAAAACATCATCAAAAAAGCACAACAAAGAATGTTCTTTCTGCGCCAACTCAGGAAGCTCAAACTGCCCAAGGAGTTGCTGATCCAGTTTTACCGAGGAATTATTGAGTCTCTCATCTGCACCTCTATAACTGTCTGGTTTGGTTCTGCAACCCAACAAGACAGACACGGACTTCAGAGGACAATTAGAATTGCAGAAAAAACAATTGCTACCAACTTTGCCTTCCACTGAGGACCTGTATGCTGCACGAGTCAGACAGAGGGCTGTGAAAATATTTACAGACCCCTCACATCCTGGACATAAATTGTTTCAACTCCTACCCTCAAAACAACGCTACAGAACATTGCACACCAGAACAACAAGACACAAGAACAGTTTTTTCCCAAACGCCATCACCCTGCTAAACAGCTAATTCAGAGGTGGGTTTCAGCAGGTTCTGACCAGTTCTGGAGAACCGGTAGTGGAAATTTTGAGTAGTTCGGAGAACTGGTAGTAAAAATTCTGACTGGCCCTGCCCCCATCTATTCTCTGCCTCCCAAATCCCAGCTGATTGGGAGGAAATGGGGATTTTTCAGTAACCTTCCCCTGGAGTGGGGTGGGAATGGAGATTTTACAGTATCGTTCCCCTGCCATGCCAAGCCATGCCCATCAAGCCACGCCACACCCACCAAGCCACACCCACAGAGCCATTAGTAAACATTTTTGAAACCCACCACTAAACTAATTCCCTCAACAATGTCAAACTATTCACTAAGTCTGCACTACTATTAATCTTCTCATTGTTCCTATCATCCATCTCCTCCCACTTATGACTGCATGACTAACCTTGTTGCTGGTATCCTTAAGATTTATATTGACTGTTTCCTAATATGATTCGATTGCTTATTTGTACCCTATGACTATCATTAAGTATTGTACCTTATGATTCTTAATGAACGTATCTTGTCTTTTTATGTACACTGAGAGCATATGCACCAAAGACAAATTCCTTGTGTGTCCAATCACACTTGGCCAATAAAGAATAAAGAATTCTATTGAATGTGTGTCAATGCACTTTCTCCCCAAGGTCTTATCAGACAAAATGCATAAATGTTGTGTGTGTGTGTGTTTATCTAATCAGGGTGGGGCCTGTTTTGTGTGTCAGCATGAGGATCTAATTAAAACATGGTCATGTTTGTGTCTCAGTTTATGCTCACATGGTTTGTTTGTCCCTGTTAGGAAGTCCAGGGTGGATTCGAAAGACCCCCCCTCCACAACCAGGACGGAAGGAAGATGCATAAATTGTTTTTATGAATTTTGCTTTTCTTCCTAGCCCCCCACCAGATCTGGCTCCTTTTCAAACCCCATTTTTCTTCAGCTGGTTTCTCCTGCAGCATTACATGTACATTGCATTACATCTGTTGGGTTCTTGGGAGATTTATCCTGCTAACGGACAAGCGGAGTCTCTGGCCTCTTTGTGCGATTTCTTCTTTTCCAACCTTCAGTTGTGTTGAAAAGAATAAAAAGGGCATTTTTTTAAAAAAATTTATTTTTGAAGCGGGGAGGAAGGGGGTTGAAGGCTGCCATGGCTAGGACCACAATAAGCAGCTGTCAGGGTTGATAATGGGCCCTTTTAGCAAGCCATATTTTTCTTCTCCGACAGTGGTGTCAGCTGTCAAGAGATGAAATGCTAACAACGGAGGGGTCAGGGTGACCCCCTTCAACCCCTTTAACGGGCAGATTAGAATAAAGTAATACGCCATGCCATGGGAGGAGTGGGGGGGGGTTGAACCTCTAAGAAAAGTCTTCTTGAAGATGGTAATTCTTAAATCCTCCCCCCCCCCACCTCCCCCTTCATCAAACACAAACGGCTTCACTTTGCAGTACAGTGCAGCCATTAATCTGCAAAACCATTCTCTTAAAGCCACAGCACTGCTCAAAGGGGGAATATGCCCTTTTCTGTGCTATTTATATCAATCAGTGTTTCTCAATATCAGCGACTTTATGAGGTGTGGACTTCAACTCCCAGAATTCCCCAGCCAAGTGTCTGGGAACTCCCTGAATTCCCCAGCCAAGTAGAATTCTGGGAATTGAAGTCCACACCTCATAAAGTCACTGACGTTGAGAAACGTTGCTACAGACAATTTTGAGTTGGAGACATTCGAAGAATCTCCCCTCAATTGCTTTATCTAAAGCAGGGGTCCTCAAAGTTGGCAGCTTTAAGATTTGTGGATTTCAACTCCCAGAATTCTCCAGCCAGCTGGCTGGGGAATTCTGGGAGTTGAAGTCCACTCCTCGTAAAGTCGCTGACACTGAGAAACGTTGCTATATAGACAATTGTGAGTTGGAGACATTCAAAGAATCTCCCCTCAATTGCTTTATCTAAAACAGGGGTCCTCAAATTTGGCAGCTTTAAGACTTGTGGACTTCAACTCCCAGAATTCTCTAGCCAGCTGGCTGGAGAATTCTGGGAGTTGAAGTCCACAAGTCTTAAAGCTGCCAAGTTTGAAGAACTCTGATCTAAAGGTATCACTTTTTTCTTTTTAAAGGTATCTCAGAATTGGAAAAAGGACCAAAAACGAAAATCAGGGGATGCAATGTCTTCTCAGCAAGCAGCAATTGAGAAATCTAAGGATTTTTATTTTATATTTATTTTAGCTTTTTTAAAGTCCCACCTTTATTATTTTTGTGGCTAAGTCCAGGTGGCAAAGATACCTAAGACTCCTTCCTTGTCTTAATTTTCCCATAACAACAACCCTGCCAGGTAGGCTGGGCTGGATTGGGAGAGAGTGACTCATGTAAAGTCGCCTAGCTGCCTTTCATGACTAAGGCCGGGACTAGAACTCACAGTCTCCTAGTGATTGGCCCAAAATCTCCCAGCTGGTTTTTTTTTTTCATGCCTAAGGCAGCACTAGAACTCACAGTCCCCTGGGTGATATTGTCCCAAATTGCAAATAATTTTTAATTTTTGAAGTAGCCCAAATGATCTTTTTTCCTCCCGCTAGTTTAGAGATATTTGAGCATCACTTGGTTAACTCCATGTTTTGAAGGACACGTGTTCAAAGCATGTCAGATGCATTTTTTAAAAATGCAGTAGTCTTAAGTGTTGATTTAAAAATATATGATATTGCACTTAAAGTAAGAGATTCAGGATAAAATCATGGAAGCAAGTAAGAGAGGCATATGCATGCAGAAATGCTCTCTCTCTCTCTCTCTCTCTCTCTCTCTCTCCCCCTCTCTCCTTCCCTCTCCCCACTCTCCCTAATATCTTTTCAAAAAAAAAAAATGGAGATTGATGGAGAAAGGAGGGAAACATAGAAATGATTCCATGCAAAATGGACACAGACAGACTGGCCACAGACCGACCCGCTCATCAATAAGAGAAACTCGGGCCTCGCAAGAAGACAGCCTTTCGAAAATAATGGTGCTTTCTTGTAATAAAACCACAATCTAAAAATGAAGAGCGAAAAAGGTTTCTCAACCCCCAGGTCATCTTGCAAATGTTCTCTGCTCTAAAGAGTTGTCTCAAGTAATTGCATGGCATGACTTCCGAGGGCACCACCGTCGTCTGCAACTAGATATAAAAGGAAATAATTGCTAAATGTCAAAGCCCCTTTTTAACAAGTGATGCTCCTGCAAGAAACAGCAGGTTTTTTTTTAAAGTGCTTGGACTAAAGGAGTGGAAAGGGCAGGTTATGTTTCACCAGGAGAAGATTGGAGGTTACAGATGTCTTTGAATACATCACATAGAAATGGAATTATTTTTCTGTAATGCTCCAGAGAGTCAGTTGGGTACAGTGGTTAAAGCAACGGGAGAGAAACCAAACTAAGTTCTAGTCCCACCTTAGTCATGAAAGCTGGTTGGGTGACTTTGGGCCAATCACCAGGAGTCTGAGAGTTCTAGTTCTGCCCTTAGGCATAAAAACGACTGGGTGACTTTGGGCCAATCACCAAGAGATGGCAAGTTCTAGTCCCACCCTTAGGCAGGAGAGGCCAATTGGGTGACTTTGGGCCATTGAGTCAATCACCAGGAATCTGAGAGTTCTAGTCTTGCCTTAGGCATGAAAACTGACTGGGTGATTTGGGGCCAATTACCAAGAGATGGCAAGTTCTAGTCCCATCCTCAGGCAGGAGAACCAATTGGGTTTGGGTCAATCACCCAGGAGAGTATGAGTTCCACTCCGTCCTAAGGCATGAAAACCAGCTAGGTGATTTTGAGTCAATCACCAGGAGACTGTGAGTTCAAGCTCTGTTTTAGGCTTGAAGCCAGCTGGGTGACTTTGGGTCAGGCCCTCTCTCTCAGCCCTAGGAAGGAGTCAATGGAAAACCACTTGTGGAAATCTGTCAAGAAAGGACTTATCCTTGAAGGCAGAAGGAGAAGGAGAAGGAGAAGGAGAAGGAGAAGGAGAAGGAGAAGGAGAAGGAGAAGGAGAAGGAGAAGAAAAAGGAAAAGGAAAAGGAAAAGGAGAAGGAGAAGGAGAGGAAGAGGAGGAGGAGGGACACCAGGTTTCTCAGCACAAAACATTATCATGGAGCCGTGCAATCTGATCTTTGACATCAGAAAGATGGGATTCCTCCGTGACACCAAATGTCGCTATTTGCAAAGGGAGAATCCCATTACTACGGAATGTGAGCATGTAAGCAAAATTCAAGTCACAACAACATGATCCCCGTTTCATTTTTGAAGGGGGCTGGCAAGAATTAATCACGTCACTTGAAGCTAATTTATCTCCTGATGCTGAAGTTTTGCCCTAAGTGCCAAGACGGTGAAACTCAAGACTGTTTTTTAACCTGTGTAAAGCACAGCCGTGAAAATAAAGCCATGTGCTAGATTTTTAAAATAAATAAATGGCACCAAGTTATAAAATATAGGTCAGAAGCGGCCCCCGAGTGGAGCAACAGTAGGATTATGCGGGATTTAGCTGTACTGTTGTCTTTCGTTGCAAGGGTTTTGGAGAAAGCTGAGATAGCATGTTTTTCTAATACACCTCATATCAGCAAAGGAACACAATCCTACAATTTTCGTATTTGTGAGAAAGTATTACAGCCTAACGCAGGACTATTTACTCATTGGTCTCATTCCGTTTTGTTCTTGTCTTCCACAAAGTCAGAATCGAAGACACGTTTCTACATTTAATTTTTTTTGAAAAATCCTGTCTTTATTATTTTTATAAATCATTCAAGACGGTGTACGTGCCTCATATTCTTTTTATTTAAAAAAAATAGTTTTTATTGAACATTTCCAAGTTTAAAAAAACCACAAGTATTGTGGTTTTCCAAAATTTCCAAGTTTAAAAACCACAAGTAAAAAAGAAAAAATACAAATACAAACATATAAAAACACAAACAACATAACAGTGTAATATAATTTTACAGCTTCCCATATCAGCATGTATATTCTGCTTTTGTAATTCACTATTCGATATTTGCCTTCTCATAGATTTTAACAAATCTAGTTAAATATTCTTTCTTCCTATTATCCCTACTACAACAACAACCCTGTGGGGTAGGTTGGGATGAGAGAGAGAGTGACTGGCCCAAAGTCAACCAGCTGACAACTTTCATGCCTAAAGTGGGACTAGAACTCACTATTTCCTAGTTTCATCATTAGCTCAAACTGGCACATTCTGTCACAGTCAGAGAGCAAGCTGGGGATTTTCTGTTGGCCATCAAATATGATTGTTTTGGGGGAAATGGGGCCCTTATTGTAATTCCTATTATGCACAAACAAGACATTTTAGGTTTTAGAAAAGATTCATTGGGTTGCATTATTTGGTTGGATCTTGATAGAGAAATGTGACTTGGCATTGTCCCAATTTTTAGAAAATGCAAACCACTGAACCGTAATGTAGAAACTGCTTATAGTGTTTTATTTTTGATAATGTGGTTTGGACTGAAATGATATTTAAGAATATTGTTAGTAGCCTGAGTTTTGGCCCCTCCCTCCCTCCCTTCCCTCTCTCTATCCTTCCCTCCGTCCCTCCCTTCCTCATCCTCATTGTCCTTATTTCCTCTTTCCCTCTCCTTCCTTCCTCCTTTCCTTCTCCTATCCAGCTCGCTCGTTCCTTCTTTCCTCCCTCCTCCCATCCAGCTCGCTCCTTCCTTCCTCCCTCCTCCCATCCAGCTCGTTCCTTCCTCCCTCCCTCCTCCCATCCAGCTCGCTCCTTCCTTCCTTCCTCCCTCCTCCCACCCAGCTTGCTCCTTCCTTCCTTCCTCCCTCCCTCCTTCCTCCCATCCAGCTCGCTCCTTCCTTCCTTCCTCCCTCCTCCCATCCAGCTCGTTCCTTCCTCCCTCCCTCCTCCCATCCAGCTCGCTCCTTCCTTCCTTCTTCCCTCCTCCCATCCAGCTTGCTCCTTCCTCCCTCCCTCCCTCCCTCCCTCCCTCCCTGCCTCCTCCTATCTAGCTCCCTCCTTCCTTCCTTCCTCCCTCCCTCCTCCCATCCAGCTTGCTCGCTCCTTCCTTCCTTCCTTCCTTCCTTCCTTCCTTCCTTCCTTCCTTCCTTCCTTCCTTCATCCCTCCCTCCCTCCCTCCCTCCCTTCCATACTATACATGTTTTCTCAGGGGACTCTAAAAGAAAAGAAAAATTTGCTGTAGTGTCCCAAATATGCTTTTTCAAGAGGCAACTGGACTTTCTTTGTTTTTCCTTAGGACATTTTGCTTCTCATCCAAGAAGTTTCCTCAGTTCTTCTCCTTCGGAACTGAAGAAGCTTCTTGGATGAGAAGAGAAACGTCTTCAAGGAAAAACAAAGAAAGTCCAGTTGCCTCTTGAAAAAGCACCATTGGGACAACGGTGACCTGGATGACTGAGAATTTCTGTAGACCTTTGGTATAGTGGTTAAAGCATTAGGCTAGAAACATGGAGACCCTGAGTTCTAGTCCCACCTTAAGCGTGAAGCCAGCTGGGTGACTTTCTCTCAGTCCATCCCTCTCAGCCCTAGGAAGGAGGCAATGCCAAAACACTTCTAAAATCTTGCCAAGAAGGATGTGCCCAGGTAGTCACCAGGAATGAAAAATGAAAGACATACAAACACAAGAGAGAGGAGGCAGAAGGAGAAAGGGAGAGGGAGAGGGAGAGAGAGGGAGGGAGGGAGAAAGAGGGAGAGAGGGAGAGGGAGAAGGAAGGAGAGAGGGAGAGGGAGGGGATGGAGAAAAAGGGAGAGGGAGGGAGAGGGAGGGAGAAAGGAGAACAGGGAGGGAGGGAGGAAGAGAGAGAGGGAGGGAGAGGGAGAAGGAAGATAGGGAAAGGGAGGGGATGGAGAAAGAGGGAGAGGGAGGGGACGGAGAAAGAGGGAGAAGGAGGGGGAGGGAGGGAGAAAGGAGAAGAGGGAGGGAGGAAGAGAGAGAGGGAGGGAGAAGGAGAGGGAGGGAGAGAGAGGGAGAAAGGCGAAGAGGGAGGGAGGGAGGAAGAGAGAGAGGGAGGGAGAGGGAGAAGGAAAGAGAGAGGGAGAGGGAGAGAGAGGGAGGAGGGAGAGGGTGAGGGAGAAGGAAGGAGAGCGGGAGAGAGGGAGAGAAAGGGGCGAAAAAAGGGAGAGGGAGAGAGAGAGGGAGAGAGAGGGAGAGGGAGAAGGAAAGAGAGAGGGAGAGGGGGAGAGAGACAAAGAGAGAGAGAGAGAGAGAGAGAAGCAAAGACTGCCTTAAGGGAGGCAGGACACTCTAATTAGAAGTGGAAGATTTCACCCTGTTTTCTAGAGAATGCTCTCATCTAATTTCTGGATAATGTAACCCAAGGTAGCCGACCTTGGCAATCATTACTTTAATTTGCTTTTATCTGCATGTGCTGTTCGCTACATTTTCTCTCTTTCTCCTTAAAATTTAAATTTAGACAGCTAACTTCCACATGTTGCTTTATTGTCTCAGACATTAATAAATCTGCAGCTGCGGCTGTAGTAGCAGGAGCAGTAGTAGGTATTGCTATGGCTACTACTACGAGCATCATTTTAATAAGGCCATTCTTTATCAGCCCAGTTTTTCTTTCAGATATGTCAGATATTTTGCTAACACACCTCTAACAGCCATTAATAAAACCCTTAATGGTATTATACCTGTCAGATTTTATTTTATAGAACAGGGACAAAAGCCATATATATCATTTTAGTCTTTGAAGAGTCTTCTATTGTCTTCTGTGGCTTTAGGTTGGATGGCCAACTGGCCAACTTGATATTTACAGCCACATGATAGAAGAATTCAATTTGCTAATCCTTATGTCAAAATGTCTTTGGAGATTCTCAGTTATCCAGATCATGGCAACTGGACTTCGTTTTTCCTTGAAGATGTTTCGCTTCTCATCCATGAAGCATCTTCAGAACTGAAGATGCTTCTTGGATGAGAAGCGAAACGTCTTCAGGGAAAAACAACAAAAAGTCCGATTGCCTTTTGGAAAAAAAAAAAACCACCTTTGGGATATTATGTCAAAAATAATTTGAATGCAGAAAATACCCTCCATCCCAAACAAAACCCAATTGCACGTTAAAAAGGAGCAGCTTGGATGTGTGATCCTTCCATGTCTTGGCAAGCCTCAAAAGTCATCCATGAGGTCATACAGATGCTCTAGCTTGGGTGGGGAAGCAACACAAGTTGTTAGATGCAAGTTGATAGCCCAAACTTGAGATAACCATACCAAAATAGATGCTGCAGGGTGCTGAATTCTTAAAAGTGAGACAGACTGCGAGCTGAACCAGTTCGCAGTCAATCTCTCTGTAGCTGTCCTATCGGAACATGTTTTCTGAGAAAGAAAGAAAGAAAGAAAGAAAGAAAGAAAGAAAGAAAGAAAGAAAGAAAGAAAGGAAGGAAGGAAGGAAGGAAGGAAGGAAGGAAGGAAGGAAAGAGGGAGGGAGGGAGGAAGGGATTGAGACAGAGAGAAAGAGAAAGAAAAGAAAGAGAAAGAAAGAATAAAGGAAGGAAGGAAATAAATTGAGATGGAGGGCGAGAGAAAGAAAAAAGAAAAAGAAAGGAAAAAGGAAAAAGGAAAGGAAGGAAGGAAGGAAGAGATTGAAACAGAGAGAGAAAGAGAAAGAAAGAGAGAGAGGGAGAGAAAGAAAGAATAAAGGAAAGGAAGGAAGGAAAGAAAGAAATAGATTGAGACAGAGGGAGAGAGAGAAAGAAAAAAGAAAAAGAAAGAAAAGAAGAAAGAAAGAAAAGAAAAAAAGAAAGAAAGGAAGGAAAGGAAGGAAGAAAAAGGAAGGAAGGAAGGAAGGAAGGAAGGAAGGGAGAGAGAGATAGAGATGCTGGCGCACACATCAGACAGCCATTCACGCGGGCCGATTGCAAATAGGCCCCGGGCCCAGTAGTGGGCGTGGCCCACAGGTTGGGGAACCCTGCACTTAGCGGTTTGCCCTGTCCGTGTAGGTGGAACTGATCTTAAGAGATTCTTTGGTTGACCTGATTACCGTTACCTTGCTTGGCAGTTCCTTGATTGGGTTTAGGATACAACTTCAAACACCGTATTCCATCCTCCAATGTATTGTAAACTGAGAGGAATTTCCCCGATTCCCTAAATCACACCAATGTAGGAAATCCATAGACAAAACCCAATTGCCAATCTCACTGGAACAGAGATGCAGAACAAGCCCGTTTGAAAGGCAACGAGTTGGAGGTGCTTATTTGCAACAATCATTATTTACGCCAAATGCAGATGTAGCGCACACTGCTTCCACGCATTACATCGGTGTCCTTCAGCATGCATTTAAAAGGTCAGGCTTTGCACAAAAGGCAGCAGAGGAACACGGATGCAACTTGCCGAGATGTTATTTATCTGAGTTTCCTTTTTTAAAAAAACAAAACAAAAAAATTCTCCTGAAAGAGAACTCTTTCTAACGCTGGCGTTATTTTGTTTGACGACGTTTCGATAGTGCCTTTGCAGGGGAAGCGATTTTCAAAAACACGCACGGGACTTATCGTAATCAGACCCATTTTGGAGAGCACGTTCCAAGGATGCAAAATTCCCTAGGAAGATGCAGAGTTTTCCGCTTATTTTTAAGCGGAAAAATAAGTCTCTCTTTTACGACTCCCACTTCACCATTGTCTTGGCAGAGAGAAAACACAAGGGGTATTTTCTCCTAGTAGTGTGCGGCGGCAGCCAAAAAAAGCTAATACAATCCTTGATTGCAGTGGTGGAATTCAATTTTTTTTTTACTACTGGTGCTGTGGGTGTGGCTTGGTGGACGTGGCAGGAGAAGGATACTGCAAAATCCCCATTCCCTCCCCACTCCTGGGGCCAGCCAGAGGTGGTATTTGCCAATTCTCCGAACTACTCAAAATTTCCGCTACCGGTTCTCCAGAACCTGTCAGAACCTGATGAATTTCACCCCTGCTTGGTTGTATAAACATAGGCATAGAATCAAAACCACATAAGGTACCACTTTATAATCTTTTTACTTGCACTTCCAGCACTCCGGCTTCATATTTGTATACATTTTAGCCAATCTCGCCCGTGTTAAATGCCACCTAGTGTTTTCTAAAGCAGTTGGCCTTAAGGTAGAAGCTCTTTTTTCTAATGATCTTTGAGGAGGTAGATTAACTCTCCTGAGAGACAGAAACTAAACAGCAGTTAGTTGGGACCTGAAATTCAAAATCTCCTCTTTACGGTTACGGAAAGAGGGAACAATAGCCCCATTGCTTCAGATGATTCATATTAAGTTCTTAGAGCAGTGGCTTCACATAACACGAACCAACCCTAGAAGCTCGAAATGTATCAGCGGGAAAACCAGCAGAAGGCAAAAGAGGAAGAACAGAAAGAGGGGAGGTGCATAAAAGTGAAAGATAGATAAAATGCAACATGGCTGCTAATCCGCTGAAGGCACTCCTGTGAAGAGTTCTTCCGGATGAAAAAAACAATAATAGAATTCCTTGGGAAGGTCTCGATAGGTGGACCAAAGAGCCAAGCCTAGTCTCAACATCTGGCTGACCGTACAACGAACCATGATCATCGCCTCCGATCCCACATACACTCTCGTTTAGTTTTCAAAATGGGCGCGAGAGTTATGTTTCCACAACACCATATAATAATTAAGTTACAAGATAGTTACTTAGTTATTCCAGCGGTAGGATGGTGTTTTCTTGAGGAAAGTAAATTCAGAACCTCTGGAACACTTGCAGAGACCCTACACCATTTCGAACAAAAAGTTGTCCAGTATCTTAAAAACTTCCGGTGTTACCACACCCATAATATCTGGAGGCAAGTCATTCCGCTGATTAATTGGTCTGACTTTCAATTCATTAATTGTTCTAACACTTGCCAAACTGTGTCTTCAAAGAAGAACGGCACCGATTTTACAGAGCAACCTCTGCCGTGGGACCTGTTGCTCAACATCTCAGCACCCTTCAGATCCCGTAGGAGAAACTTCTCTCAGGTGAAAATAGAAGACACATTAAGGAGGGGGAGAAAGGCAAAATGACACGGTACCTCATGTCTTGGTGCAGATCTCAGAATTACGGCCAGTTCCTTGCACTTCTTTTGGCTGCGTCGCAACAATTTGGGTAGTTCTGAGTGTGTGTCTTTGCAACACAAGGTTTCACGCTGGCCCTCTCCGTTTCCTTTGTGGTTTCGTCACAGGCTACAGCTTCCGTTACTGATGAGACTCCCTTTTGCATTAAGTCAATACTAACAGTTTTATCAGTGGTTTTAAGGGGGAAAAAATAATAGAGGTTCTTTTTTTTTTTTTTTAATTTGATTTATATGCCGCCCTTCTCCGGAGACTCAGGGCGGCTTACAATGCGTTAAGCAATAGCCTTCATACTTTTGTATATTCATACAAAGTCAGCTTATTGCCCCCACAAACTGGGTCCTCATTTAATCTACCTTAAAAAGGATGGAAGGCTGAGTCAACCTTGAGCCTGGTAAGATTCGAACCTGCAGTAATTGCAGGCAGCTGTGTTAATAACAGGGTGCATTAAACCACTGTACTACCAAGGCTTTTTCTACTTCATTAGGAAGCCAGTCAAGCTGTTTTTTTAAGATCTACATTTCCTACTTCCATTGAAAGAAGCGTGAAGAAACGTGTTTAAGTTCCTAGTACTCAGTGATGAAAATCCAGTTTCGTTCTTAGACTTCGATGGAGGCCGGAGATTAAATGTGCAGCAAATGTGAAGTCACTTTTCTATCCTTTGTCAAATGAGCCTTCTCAAATGAAAATGGTCCTGTCTGAAGATATGCAGATGAACAGTCAATGCTTTATATTGAAAACTTTATATTGAAAAGAGATGGGACAACCATTTGTCTGGAATGATATAAGGTCTCCTGCTTGAGTAGGGGGGACTCTGAAGAACTCTGACGAACTCTGTTCTTCGGTTATCTTATGCTCCCAAGAAAACCACGTCAACTCAAATCGTAGCTTACGGTGGAGTTCCTGTATTCCATTTTTCATGACTTCCTCTCCCGGGCACCAGTCCTGATGGCAAACCTCAATAATAAACACTTAATTGCTTGTTTCACTCGTCACCTAAGTGCCTTGCGCCCTGAAGCATAACGGCGGAAGCTAATGTGACACATTATGCTTATCTCAGAAAAGAAATATTACTGCAAAAGGAACTTAAGCGCTCCAAGCTTTTCCTGCATGGCAGAGTCTAATTTTAGAACAGTTCCCTCGTCCACCAGAAAATCCATGGCATGTACGGCCAGGCCCATTTCTAACAGTTGTTCTTTTTTTTTTTAAAAAAAAAATGCTATAGTTGTATGTTAGATTCACTCATGAATGCATGGTTATGTAGATCAGATTTATTTATTTATTTATCGTATTTATATGCCGCCCTTCTCCTGTAGGATTCGGGGCGGCTCACAAAATAAAACAACACGACAATAAAATGATATTAAAATAATCCAATTTAAAATCCCCAAGCAATTAAAACTCCCGGCAGATCAGGGCATTTGCTGAAAAAAACATGTCTTCAGGTCGCTGCGGAAAGTGCAGAGGTCGGAGACCGTCCGGAGCCCAGTGGGTAACTCATTCCAGAGGGTTGGTGCGACCACAGAGAATGCCCTCATCCTGGGCGCCACCAGCCGACATTGTCTGGCCGATGGCACCCGGAGAAGGGCAATCCTATGTGAGTGCAGTGGGCGGTGGGAGGCCGGTAGGAGGTGGTCCTGCAAATACCCCGGGCCCATGCCATGAAGGTATCATTAAGATAAGAAGTCTTCTCCTAACTGAAGGGATGTTTCAGCAATGGCAGGATCAAAACTGATAAAAAATAAAATAAAATTGATAAAAGGACATTAAAAAGAGTGGCTCCTAAAGGAGAGGAGATGGGGCAAGAAAGGCTTCCCAAAACATTGCAATTTTTTAAAAAAAGCTAAATCCAATACAGGTAGTCCTCAACTTGCAACGGTTCATTTAGTGACCATCCAAAATTACAAGGGCACTGAAAAAAAAGTGACTTATGGGTTCTGACCCAGCTCCCCAAACATGACAAACCCTCTGTATTTAAATCAATTATTCCTTTATTAGGAGCGCCAGCAGCCCCGGCAAAAAAGTTTCTCTCTCAACGCAGGCTAACAAGTCTGTCTGGCAGGAGACATGAATAGTTGTCTGCCACGTCTATTCATCTCCGCCCCCTGCCTTTGATCCCCAGAGCTAGGGTGGGGTTTCGCTAGCAGCGGTGGCTCTTCTGTCCCAAAGGACCGGCCCATAGATTTCCACTGCTCTCCTCTCCTCTGCCTTCTGTGTATCCAGGTGTCAGGCGCTGGACCCAGCTGCTCCTCCTCTTTCTCATCAGCCACCTCCAGACCTGGGAGCTGTTGACTCTCCATCTGCCTCTGTCTCTCTCTCTGCCAGCTCCATTCCCTCCTCCCCCTCGGAGCTCTCAGGGGGAAGAGGGAATGCCGGCTCCTCATCTGATTTGGCTGCTGGGGGTTGTAAAATGTGGCCAAATTCACTTAACTCGGGTCTCGCTTAGCAACAAAAAGTTCGGGCTCGATTGTGGTCGAAGGGCGAGGGCTACTTGTATTTTAGCCAGTGAGATGCTCCTGTCCTACAAATCATGCGTGAAAACTTTTTGCATACCACATCAGAGTAAACATGAATCTAACTGCAAGATTGATTGAATCTTAATTCAAACGGGCTTTGACCTGTTTAATTTGGCTTTTCATTCATTTTAAAGGACATTGCTGTCATGGCAATACCAATCCAATGACAATAAAGCAAATTTGCAGATGCAGATATGTAGATCTGTGGGGATCCTTAAATGCTCTCTGAACTTGGCTATTTATTTATTTTTGCAGACATTTCATTACCCAACAAGGTAACATCATCAGTGCCAGAAGGGAGTGGAGTTTGCTCTCTGTTTATATACAAGTGGCTTGCCTTGTCAATGTTGGTTCTTGGAAGCAACATTTTTCTTTCTCCCACCAACACTGACAGAGCAAGCCCCTTGTATACTATAGAAAACAAACACCATTTCCTTCTAGCACTGATGGTTGTTGTGGCTCCATTACCTGAGCCTGTGTCATCGGCAGGAGAGGATTCCGAGAGTGAAGGGGAGGAGTTGGAAAGGCCTCCCTCTCCAGGACCCTCCTCTCTGGCAATGCCTTCGGTGTCCGCCGAAGGGCAAGAGATAGGGCCGGGGCCAAGCACGTCCACTCAGCCACAGATGGACAGTGATGAGGGTAATGAGTCTTGGCTGGATCCACGCCAGCGTCGCAGAGATAAGCGTGCGCAACAGAAGAAAAGGCGTGCCCGAGATTAGGCTGAGTCACTGGACCACACCCCACAGGGTATAAAAGGGAGCGTGGTGGCCAGTCAAGCCTTGTGACGAACAAAGCTGAAAGCTTCCACGCCATTCTGCATTGCCGGACTTTTGCTATAGACTTTGCTGGATTATATTTGGACTTAAGTTACTCTAATTATTGAACATTTTACTTTGACGTACCAGAAGCGGAGAGAAGTTATTTCTTCCCTTCGTGAGTAATAAACTCTTGGCAGGCAGCCACTAGGTTGCTGCCAAGTTCCGTTATCATAAGGAAAAGGATTTTGTCGGCTGGTTTGGTTTTTAACTCTTGGACGTCTGTTGGTGTGTGTGCGTGTGGGACGGGGACAGAACAATGGTGTTACCTAGTTACGCAATGAAACTTCTGCAAGAAAACAACCAAGCTCAGAGCGCACCAAGGACCCCCACGGTTCAACCTTGAGCTACAAATATTCTTTTCTATTCGTACATCTATATCGGTACAATTCACAATCTTCATTTTCGGTTCCACCCACCCAGAAGCTTTTTTTTTTTTTTATCATTCATGGATGTTGTGTGAATCTAAGCTGCAAATCAAGTATTGCTTCAGCTGCAATCATTCCTAGCGAGGGAGGACAGGGTGTGTTCAGCTAACCCTAAATCTGATAGCAGACATTTTGGGAGGAAATTGACACACAATGCAACAGGGTACGAAGCCACAAGAAGGAGAAGCTTCTTAAAAGACAGAAGGAGGAAGAGGTTTCTTTGCAAGTCTGTTTCTGCAGAATCTGCATTTTCAGCCCCTTTCCAGCACTGAAGTCTTCCAGGCCTTCATTCAATCTCATGGGTACGCATGTTATACATTGACAATAAAGATTTGATTTGATATGTGTTGGGATGAGAAAATGGCTGTAATCTCAGAACATCTGGAACAGTACCTGTTTGAGAAAAGGCTGCTTTACTTAACTACGTTAAGAGAAAATGAGAAGGGTTGTGGTCAGAGGTGGGTTTCAGGAGGTTCTGACCAGTTCTGGAGAACCGGTAGCGGAAATTTTGAGTAGTTCGGAGAACCGGTAAATACCACCTCTGACTGGCCTCGTCCCCATCTATTCTCTGCCTCCCGAGTCTCAGCTGATCGGGAGGAAATGGGGATTTTGCAATAACCTCCCCCTGGAGTGGGGAGGGAATGGAGATTTTACAGTATCCTGCCATGCCCACCAAGCCACGCCCACAGAACTGGTAGTAAAATTTTTTGAATCCCATAACTGGTTGTTGTGGAAAGAATTTAAGGCTACGGTGCAATCAATAGCTATATGTTAATATTGAAAGGGCATTTAAATTGGTAGAATATGCACAATAGTATTTATTTATTGATTTTTTTTTTAATTTGATTTATATGCCGCCCTTCTCCGGAGACTCAAGGCGGCTTACAATGCATTAAGCAATAGCCTTCATACTTTTGTATATTTATACGAAGTCAGCTTATTGCCCCCACAAACTGGGTCCTCATTTCACCTACCTTAGAAAGGATGGAAGGCTGAGTCAACCTTGAGCCTTGGAGAGATTCGAACCAGCAGTAATTGCAGGCAGCTGTGTTAATAACAGGGTGCTTAGACCACTGTACTATCAAGGCTCCTTTTATTTTTGTCCTGTCTTTTATAGGTAACTAAAGGCAATGTTCATACATGATAGACCTTCATACGTGATACTCCTTCCTCCTAGTTTCCTCACAACAATAGTCCTGTGAGGTGGGTTGGGTTGAGAGATAGTGACTGAGCCAGTCACCCAGTTGACTTCATGCCTAAAGTGGGACTAGAACTCACAGTCTCCTGGTGATTGGGCCAAAGTCACTCAGCCAACTTTTATAGCTAAGCCAGGACCAAAACTCACAGTCTCCTATTGGCTGGCTCAAAGTCACCCAGTCGACTTCCATGGCTAAGGCGGGACTAGAACTCACAGTCTCCTGGTGATTGGTCCAAGGTCACCCAGATTGCTTTCCTGCCTAAAGTGGGACTAGAACTCACAGTCTCCTGGTGATTGGTCCAAAGTCACCTGACCAGCCTTCATGCCTAAGGCGAGACTAGAACTCACTGTCTCCTGATTTCTAGACCAGCACCTTAATCACTACACCAAACTGACTACGTTCGTTTGCACACAAGTCTCCAGATTTGAAATCCCATCTTGCATAGGATAGCAGCAAGATGCTTGAGATAAAATTGTGTTGTCGCTGTATATGTTCCATACTGGCCCAAAGAGGCCCATATTCCACAAAATTTTCGTTTGAAGTAGCAAGCAGCGTATCGCGTGTCATAAACACAACTAAGGCTGTTTAATCTCTCCTCCATCTTATTAAAAGGCACCATGTGAAAGCTTTAGTTGACCAAAAGCCATATTGGGCCTCAGAGGTTTATATAAAAAAAGTCCACCTAATGCTGACCAACTATTTAATTAAATTTGCGATGGCTGTCCACTCCATGATATAAATTAGAACTAGCTATACGCCTGTCTCATTTTCCTCATTCTTCTTTTATTCCGTTTAATTCATTTAATCTTTTTCAGTCCTTTGCATAATATTGCTTACCTTCAAAAGGGAGTTAAATAGCATGTATGTATGTATGTATGTATGTATATATATACATATATATATATCATTGCTCCTAGAAGCACGAAGCCGAGAACACCAGCCTGAAGATGACGAATGAGACTTCGTCGAAACATTGCCAAGAAACCTCCAATTTTACGCGGGAGAAAACCCGAATAACCAAAGACCTACATACAAACACCCGCGAAAACCTCAGAAAACATATATATATATATATATATATATATATATATATATATATATATATATATATATATATATATATATATATATATATATATATATATGTAAGTTTTCACGGGTATATATGTGTGTATAGTTAATATTTCGGATTTCTTCCCATGTAATTGTGGATATATCCCTAAAAGGGTAGAAGCGACGTTTCGACAGAATCTTTTAATATTTAATATTTAATATTTAAAAAAAAAAAAAACAATTATAGTGCAGTCTTTTGTCGATCAAGAAATGCAAGCAGGAAAAAAGTTTACTGCAAACTCAGTCCCTGCCTGGGCCAAAGCTGAGAGCCATTCTTCTTTTCAGTTCGATAAATAAAAATGAGACACTGATGGGCCTTAAGGGAACATGACTGCAAATCTTTTCCAATGAAGTGAACACCCCAGCAGGTGCCTTCCAAGCCAATTGCTCAAGTTGATTCAAGCAAGGTCAAGTTGTGCACTGCCAAAATATTTGCAAAATATATTTCTGCACAGTTAAGTATAATTTATTTAACTCTTTCTCCCTCTCCCTCTCCCTCCCTCCCTCCTTCCCTCCCTCCTCTCTCTCTCTCTCTCTCTCTCTCTCTCTCTCTCTCTCTCTGTAAGATTACATAACACCCTGAATCATCAATAATCACTCAGGCTATATTTGCACAATGCACTTCATTAAAATGTGGCTGGGGAGATAGTCTGTTGCTCAATTGGTTGTGAAATCTGCTTCTGTAGACCCAATCGACGATGGGAGAGTGAAAATTACATTTAGGCGAGCAAGAGAAAGGTGACTTATGTAATTATTTGCATTTATTTCAAAGTGGTCCTCAACTTATGACCACAAAGGGGGCCCAGGATTTGAGAGGCTGCCACAAAGAAGAAGAGGTCAACCTATTCTCCAAAGCATCAGAGAAGGCAAGACAAGAAGCAAGGGATGGAAACGAATCAAGGAGAGAAGCAACCTGGAATTAAGGAGAAACTTCCTAACAGTGAGGACAATTAACCAGCGGAACAGCTGGACTCCAGAAGTTGTGGGTGCTCCATCGCTGGAGATTTTTAAGAAGAGATTGAACAGCCACCTATCTGAAATGGTCAAGGGCAGAGGTGTCAAACTCGCGTCGTCATGGCGGTGTCACGTGACGTATCGGGACTTTGTCCCCCCCCCCCTTCGCTAAACTGGATGTGGCCAGTGTGTGATGCATCCGGGCCGCGAGTTTGACAGCTTTGGTCTAGGGGTCTCCTACTTGAGCAGGGGGTTGGACTAAAAGACCTCAACAAGATCCCTTCCAGCTCTATTCTGATTGATGGATTGAAAATTCAGGTGCTTGGTAACTGGCATGTATTTACAAAAGTTTGCAGTGTAACTGCTATTTGCAATCTTCCCAGGTAGAGTCCGACAAGCAAAGTTAAGGAGAGGAGCCCGATTCGCTTAAGAACTGCATGGCCACAACGGTGGCAAAACAGGTCGTAAAATGAGACGCAACTCGTTTAACAACTGCCTTACTTAAAAACTGAAATTTGGTGGGGGGGGGCTCAATTGTGGTCGTACGTCGAGGACTATCCCTACAGTCCTGCAGACTGTACGTGTGATTCAAATATCCGTTCATTATAAAGCTTTTTTTCCCCCTCCCCGTAAGCCTTTATCTTCACTCTCCTGAGTTTAGTTCTGACAGTTCCAGATGTTCCACAGGCAAAAATGTAGGACAAAAGGGGAGGAAAAAATCATGAAAAGTTGGGTGGGGATGGGAAGGAAGAAAAAAATATACGTCGTGATTCTTTTGGGTGCCAAATAATGGAGTTCTCGCATCTGATGAAGGTGTCATTGCCAAACCTGAATATCTGAAGCAATTAAAGCCCAATATATATTTGTTACCAAGTATGTATCAAGGCATATCCAACCATTTCTTCTTCCTATTTTTACTTCTTCCTATTTCAACTTTAACCTCGCAGTGTTTGGCAGGAATTCAAACCACTCAAGTTAAAAACACTTTGCTCGGAGCGAAGTTCTCTACGGCTCTGAACTTTCCTCTCTCTGGTGACCACTCAATGTTTTCTAGACAGCGGTTATCTTGAAGTATGTGGCAACATTTGCAACTGTGTCCCAAAGATGCTTTTCCAAAAAGCAAATGGATTTTCTTGGGTTTTTTTCTTTCCCCCTTGAAAATGTTTCCCTTCAACAGGAGAGAGGGGAAGGAGTAGAGAGAGAGAGGAAGGGAAAAGAGAGGAGAGGAGAGAAGAGGAGAAAGAAAAAAGGGAAAAGGAGAGGAAGAAAAGAGAAGGGAAAGAGGAGGAGAGGAGAAGATTAGAAGGGGGGAAGAAGAGAGGAGTGGGGGAAGGGAAGGGGAAGTAGGAAAGAGAAGGAGAGGAAGAACGAAGAAAGTAGGAGGAGAAACAGGAAGGAAGAGAAGGGGAGGAGAAGAAGAAAGGTTGGAGTAAAGTTAAAGGGTAAAAGAGCAGCCCCGAAAAAGTAAAAATGAAAAATGAAAGTTAGAAAAGAGGAATGAAAAATGATGGAAATGACTGTACATGTAAATGTGTTTATGAAAAATAAAAATAAAAACTTTATTGATAAAAAAAAAAAGAAGAAAGAAAATGTTTCCCTTCTCATCCAAAGAAGCTTCTTCCGTTCTGACTGAATGCTAACAACCAGATGACTGCAAAGGACATAAATCCTTCCATTCTCCACGGTCCAGAACTGAAGAAGCTCCTTGGATGAGAAGCGAAACATTTGCAAGGAAAAAAAAAACCAAACAACCAAAAAAGTCCAGTTGGTCTTTTGGAAAAGCAGCTTTGGGAACAACCACGACCCGGATGATTAAGAGTCACGTCCAATGCAGTGGTGGCATTCAGCCGGTTCTATCCGGTTCGGGCGAAACGGTAGCGGTGGCTGCAGGAGGCTCTGCCCATCCGCCCGGAGGTCATCACGTCCCATTTATCCACGTTGTTGACGCTCTGCGTGCGCACTCACATTTGCAAACCGATAGCAAAGGTAAGTGAATACCACCCCTGGTCCAAAGGTGAAGGATTTCCCAGAGTTTGGTTTACAGGCAGTCCTCAATTTACCATATTTTTTGGAGTATAAAACGCACCTTTCCCCCACTAAAAGGGGGTGAAAATTTAGGTGTGTCTTATACACCGAATGTAGCCCCGCCCACCCACTGGCCCGCATCCCTTAGCCTCTGCCTCCCAGCAGTTTACCTCCTTGCAACAAACAGCAAGAGAAAACAGCTCCTTTTAGCTTCAGCACAGCCTACTTAGCACAAGTTGATTGGATAGGCTTCCCGACTCTCAGCTGTTTTGCTCTCAGCTGTTTTGCGCAGGGCTCTGCTGCTTGCTGCAAAGAGGTAAATTGCTGGAGCAGATTTTTTGTTTCCCCTTGTGCTAATCAAGCTATGCTGAAAACGAAAATGAAAGTAAAGCAGGCTGTTTGCTGTAACGCCGCAAAATTGCTCAGAGGCAGAGGCAGATTTCTTTTTCTTCTTTTCCTCACCAAAAAAGGTAGGTGCGTCTTATACTCCGAAAAATACGGTACAATTGTTTGTTTAGTGACCGTTCGAAGTTACAATGGCAGTGAAAAAAATTACCCATTCCTGTTTTTCACACTTAACAATGGTTGCAGTATCCCCATGCTCACATAATCAGAATTCAGATGCTTGGCAACTGACAGGTATTTATGACATTTGCAATGCCCCAGGGTCATGCGATCCCCTTTTGCAACCATAACAGAAGTATAACAGAATAACAGAGTTGGAAGGGACCTTGGAGGTCTTCTAGTCTAACCCCCTGCTTAGGCAGGAAACCCTACACTGCTTCAGACAAATGGTTATCCAACCTCTTCTTAAAAACTTCCAGTGTTGGAGTATTTACAACTTCTGGAGACAGGTTGTTTCAACTTCTGACAAGCAAAGCCAATCCAATGGGGATGCCAGGTTCACTTAACAATCGTGTGTCTAACTTAAACAACTTCACAGATTCACTTAACAACTGTGGCAAGAAAGATCGTAAAATGGGGCAAAACCAGGGGTGAAATGCTCCCGGTTCGGACCGGTTCACCCAATCCGGTAGCAATGGCAGCGGGTGGTTCAGAGAACTAGTAACAAAAATCCCTGCAAACCCCCCCCTCCATGCCCAGCTGAGCAGCGCGATCATCAGAGGCTGGTTTTTTTTTTTTACTTTTAAAAGCATTTTTTTTACAATCTCTTCGGCCGAAAATGCTTTTAAAAGTAAAAAAAAAAAAGAGCCTCTGATGATCAGGCAACTCAGCTAGGATCATCAGAGGCTTTTAAAAGCATTTTTTCTACAAACTCTTTGGCCGAAGAGGTTATAGGAAAAAAAAAAAAGCTTTTAAAAGCCTCTGACGATCCCAGCTGAGTTGCCTGATCATCAGAGGCTTTTAAAAGCATTTTTTTTAACAATCTCTTCGGCCGAAAATGCTTTTAAAAGTAAAAAAAAAAAAAAAGTTAGCCACACTCACCCAGTCACATTACACCGCCCCCCTCCACCAAGCCACGCCCACAGAAATGGTAGTAAATTTTACATTTCACCACTGGGCAAAACTCACTTAACAAATGCCTCACTTAACAACAGAAATCTTGGGGGGGTGGGTCAATTGTGGTCATAAGTCAAGGACTACCTGTACTCCTTTCTCATAGTGTTCAAAAATCCATGCAATCTAGGAAAGAGGATGAAACAGACCAAGATATAAATAGTGTTTTCATGCCTTGGTCTGCATGCACAATATTTGCACAGGATTATTTTTTCTTATTTGTGACTTCCCTATCTCTGATTGCGTTTCTTTCTTCGAGAAGAGCAAGACAAAAAATAGTCACATTTGCACACAAGAAAGATACACTTTTGCTTCTAAAACAAGGTCATTCATGGTCTGTATTTTCAGCTTGTTTTGCAATAACAATGAATGCAACGACTGTTTTGTGGTGTCATTGCTCCACCGTCCAATGAGGCTCAAAAGCATCCACGTTCATTGCTTAATTAAGGCAATTAAGCAAAAAAAAAAAAATTGTAATTTTCCAGCATCAAACATGATGGGTTAAATAACAAGATGGACTGGTAAGAGGTTAGTTCAGGGCTCAGGAATAATTAGGCCCCCGGAATACTTAATCGCAACAACCCTAGAAAAGACACACACAAAAAAATGCAAAACATAACCCCAATACTATATAGGCAAAACTACGGGAACGTTGCTGCACTTAGTTGCTATTCCACAACTCAAAAGCTTTCAGAGTGGCCTTATTAACTTTCCAGAGAAATATATGTATAAAAATAGCCGTTATTGCTGAATAAATTACAGACAAAAGGGGCCAATTTGCAGAAAACAGAACATTAATGTATTTTTAATGGCTGAGCTAAGAGTACAATGGCATTGAATGTTGTAATTCTAGTGCATTAGCAATGTTTGTATACATTAGGCACTAATGCTATGATGTCCGGAAGCCAAAAAGAGAAAAAGAGAAAAAGAGAAAGAGAAAGAGAAAGAGAAAGAGAAAGAGAAAGGGAGAGGGAGAGAGAGAGAGAGAGAAAAAGAGAAAGAGAGAGAGAGAGAGAGAGAGAGAGAGAGAGAGAGAGAGAGAGACTTAAATTTTAGTAATATTTTTTTAGGCGCAGAAACACAAGGAAATCTTTTCTCCCAACTGCTCTGTGAGATTTTGAAACTGTGTTCTCCTTAACATGTCAAATAAAATAGATACAAAAGGAAAATAATGGGACAGTGTTTTCCTTTAATGTCGGCATTTCAATTCTTAACAACAGCGAAAACACAACCACGTTCAGTCCAGGGGTAAAATGCTGCCGGTTTAGACCAGATCGCCCGATCCAGTAGCGATGGCTGCGGGTGGTTCGGAGAACCGGTAGCAAAAATCCCTGCATGTATGAGAGCATATGCACCAAGACAAATTCCTTGTGTGTCCAATCACACTTGGCCAATAAAAAAAAATATCTATTCTATTCTAAAAGGTAAACCAATGTCCCCAAAGTTTTTATTTTTTTATCGACATATTTAAATGTACAGTCTTTTGTCCATCATTGATCATTGAGGAGAGGAAGTAGAAAAGGAAGGAGAGGAGGAATGAGGAAAGTAGAAAGGGATAGAAGAGGAGAGAGAAGGGGAGAAGAAAAGGAAAGGTTGTATTAAAATAAAAGAAGGAGACGGTCGAAGAGCAGACCTGAACAATTAATTAGCAAATGGAAGTTAAAGAATAAGATGAAGGTAAACCAATGTCACTGTCAAACTATTTACTAAGTCTGCCCTATTAATCTTCTTATCGTTCCTATCACTCATCACCTCCCACTTATGACTATATGACTGTAACCTTGTTGCTGGTATCCTTGTGATTTATATTGATTGTTTTATAATATGATTTGATTGCTTATTTGTTCCCTATGACTACCATTAATGGTAGTCATAGATGAACGTATCTTGTCTTTTATGTACACTGAGAGCATATGCACCAAGACAAGAGATTTTACAGTGTCCTTCCCTTGCCACACCCACCAAGCCACGCCCACCAAGCCACGCCATGCCCACCAAGCCACGCCCACCAAGCCACACCACACCCACCAAGCCACACCCACAGAACCGGTAGTAAACATTTTTGAAACCCACCACCGGTGGAACCCTCTAAACCACAATGGAGTCAGTGGTGGTATTCAGCCGGTTTTATCCGGTTTGGGCGAAATGGTAGCGGCGGCTGTGGGAGGGTCTGCCCACCCACCCGGATGTCAAAAATGTCCCGTTTTTGGTGGTCCTATGTGAAAATTCAAACTAGATTCACTAGGGATAAACAGGAATATGGTATCTCCCTTCATTTACAAACTTTTGACAAGCTTCTCCTAGGTGGCCGAAGGAAATTTATTTCCAACGTTTACAATCTTCTTCTGTCCAATTTTATGGCGGAGGAGATTGTTAAGGACACGATGATTGCCTGGGGGAGAAATATTGGAACAATTCAGCTTGATGCATGGCAAAATGTATGGAACAAAACTATGAAACTGACTGTTACTTCCCCGTTCAAAGAAAACTTTTATAAAATGATCTACTGTTGGTATCTCCCCACCCCCGCCAGAATTGCTAAGATGTTCCCAGGATCTTCTGATAGATGTTGGAAATGTGGGTCGGCCAAGGGTACTTTCTTCCATCAGTGGTGGATTTGTCCGTCAGCTAGACGCTATTGGGGGAAAATACAGCAGTGGCTGCTGGAAATAACAGGTGTGAGCTTTCCCCTTCACCCAGACCTCTACTTACTCAGAATAAGACCGGACTACATCGACAAGAAGGATTGGTATATATTTGTCCATGTCTCATTTGCTCAACTGTGGAAAGATGCAGATACGCCCCCTGACCATCTGATAATATTTTTTTAATTTTTTTTTTAATTTGATTTATATGCCGCCCTTCTCCGGAGACTCAGGGCGGCTTACAGTGCGTTAAGCAATAGCCTGCATACTTTCGTATATTTTATACAAAGTCAGCTTATTGCCCCCCAAACTGGGTCCTCAATTTACCTACCTTAGAAAGGATGGAAGGCTGAGTCAACCTTGAGCCTGGTGAGATTCAAACTTACAGTAATTGCAGACAGCTGGTGTTAAATTACAGTGCTTTAGTCTGCAGAGCTATCCAGGCTCCTAAATAAATATCCTAAATATCCAGGCTCCTAAACAAGATTCTCAGATGTGCTGAGATGGACAGGCTAACGTTTATCTTAAAAGACAAGAAGGATTCAGTAGATAATAGAAGTTGGGACAGATGCTTTCTCTGGCTCAAAAGAAGCTTAAACTTAGGAGAAGGGTGATAAGATCGTTTAATTAGATTAACTAGATATTCACTAGGCTTTATAACTGTTTATAATTTTGATAAAAACAGGCCAATTGTTTTGTAGTTAGTAAAAAGAACTTGATTGCATTGAAATGTTTGGCTAGGATGATATTAGTTAATATTAATTGGAGAGTGAGCTTAACTCTCGGTTAGTCGTGTTTGTTGTTTCGTTTTAGTCCTGTGTTTATGGGTTTCTATATTTCGTTTCTTATATTGCTTTTCAATCGTTATTGTGTGTTAATTTTATTGTAAATATTTAATAAAGATTATTTTATATAAAAATGTCCCGTTTTTGACGCTCTGCACATGCCCGGAAGGCTGTGCACATGCGCGGAGGTGGCCCATGCAAGTGAAATGCGCGCTCACGTTTGCGAATCGGTAGCAAAGTTAAGTGAATACCACTCCTGAATGGAGTGTGAATCTTTGACCACGCCCTAACAAAAATGCAATGAAAAGTCACAGAGATTGAAAAGAGGATATTTTTTTTTTTAAAAAATCACCTTTCATGGACTAGAAGAGTCCAAGGAGAAAAAGAAGAAAAGGCTAACTAGAAGAAAACTTGAAGAAAAACTAGAAACTAGAAGAAAAGGCCCAAGAAGAGATTACTAGAAATTGCCTGATAATATTATTCATAAACTATTATTCCAAGATTCTGGTATTCAATATTGCAGTGAGAATACCAGATCGCTTCATTTGCCTTTTATCCCCGTGCATCAACTGTGTTTGGGGCCAACGGGTAATTCGTTTTCTTTCTTTAGTCATCCTCTCTCCTTCATAATTGTGAAATAACATTTTCCTCCATATTATAGTCTGACTTTAAGGCACTCGTGGGTACCGCTTGTCAAGCGATTATATAAGAAGTTAATGGAATAAACCTATTTGAACCTAACCAATGTTTCATTATTTTCCTTCCCCCCCCTTATAGATAAAGGTAAAGGTTCCCCTCGCACACATGTGCTAGTCGTTCCCGACTCTAGGGGGCGGTGCTCATCTCTGTTTCAAAGCCGAAGAGCCAACTCTGTCCGATAACATCTCTGTGGTCATGTGGCCGGCATGACTAAACTTCAAAGTCGTACGGAACGCTGTTACCTTCCCACCAAAGATGGTCCCTATTTTTCTACTTGCATTTTTTACGTGCTTTCGAACTACTAGATTGGCAGAAGTTGGGACAAGTAACGGGAGCTCACCCCGTTACGCGGCACTAGGGATTCGAACCGCTGAACTGCCAACCTTTCAATCGACAAGCTCAGTGTCTTAGCCACAGAGCCACCACATCCCTTCCCCCCCCCTTATAATTTGAAAATATTTGAGGGGCTGTCACAGAGAAGAGGGGGTCAACCTGTTCTCCAAAGCACCTGAAGGCAGGACAAGAAGCAACGGATGGAAACCAATTAAGGAGAGAATCAACCGAAGAACTAAGGAGAAATTTCCTGAGAATGGGAACAATGAATCAGTGTTATGGTTTGCCACCAAAAATTGTGGGTGCTCCATTACTAAAGGTTTTTCCAAAGAGATTGGACAGTCATGTGTCTGAAATGGTACAAGGTCTCCTGTTCAAGCAGGGGGACGGACTAGAAGACCTCCAAGGTCCCTTCCAACTCTCTCATTCTGTATTTTGCAATATTGTCCCCGTGTGCATTTCTGCTGGGGGACCGCCTGCTGCCACCAATAGCCTCCCACCGACCAGTACGCTCCCATAGAGAGGGGCTCCTCCGGGTGCCGTCGGCCAAACAATGTCGACTGGCGGCCCCCAGGGGGAGAGCCTTCTCTGTGGGGGCACCTACGATCTGGAACGAGCTCCCCCCGGAGATTCGGAGGATTCCGGATCTGCGTACCTTCCGTCGCGCGCTTAAGACGTTTTTATTCCATCAAGCTGGCATGACCTAAACTTTTCCTCTTTTAAATGGAATTTTAAATTTGGTTTTAATTTATTGGGGTTTTAAAATGTCTCAGCCAAATTTATTTAATTAGTTTTATCTCTATTTTAAATTTTGTATCTACATGTTTTATCTTATGGCTGTTCACCGCCCTGAGTCCTTCGGGAGCAGGGCGGTATACAAATTTAATAAAATGAAAAAATGAAATGAAATGCTGGCTTCAACCAATATTCTCTTTCCTTGCCTTTTGTATTTCTGGCAACCTTACACATTATGTTTGGTTGATGTATTTCAGTTCAGTGATGCATACAGTATTTGGATGCTTCGTAGGAAAGCAATACCATAGATCAATAATTATAAGTGCATTTTTCCAGATGGTTCATGGCCTTCCTCAAGGACCTGGATGGCTTTCCATCTTATGGTTACCTAGCAACACCAGCCTACATAACAACAGAGTTTGTTTTACCAGCTAAAACCTCCTTTCTTTGAACTACAGAAAGAGATGGATGGAGAAGGTGACAGGGTTTGAAGTAGCTTTACCTTTACTTTGACCTTTTGACCTTAATAGTTACAGGTAATCCTTGATTTATGACCTTAATTGAGCCCAGCATTTCCGTTGCAAAGTGAGACATTTATTAAGTGAATTTTGCCCCATTTTACAATCTTTTTTTGCCTCAGGTAGTTAGTTAGTTAGTTTACTTTAGTACGGACTAGCCCCACCCTATTGGCCTTCCGGAAAGCGGTGAAGACCTGGCTTTTCCGGCAGGCCTGTGGCCGTTGATCTCGCTATTTAATCTTGCGAGATCCGGCCATGGATGGTGTGTATGTGTTTTTAATGTTTTTAGAATGCTTTTATAATGTTTTTTTTTTAATTATGTTCATTGTTTGTATTATTTTTGTTGTAAGCCGCCCAGAGTCCCTTGGGAGTTGGGTGGCATAGAAATATGATAAATTAAATTAAATTAAATTAAATTAAATTAAATTATTGATTAGCCCATGGACCATATCAAGGTGCAGAGTTCCAAACACAAATTATTACTAAGGTCCGATAAAAACAATTTAAAATGGAATTGGAATAAAATACAATTTAAAATGGGATTGGAATAAAATACAATAATTTATGATATGGATAAATAAAATATGATAAAATTGTATTTCACTGACAACCCTACAATCTACTCCAATCAGTCCCACATATGCTGATCTCAACTGGAGCATTTTGCTCAAGTACTGTGGTGTGTACAATGTTCTTTTCAAATTCTGGCCACACATAAGGTAAATATATGGGTCTTACCTCAGTTGTTAAGTGAAGCACTGCAGTTGTTAAGTTAATAACACAGTTTTTAAGCAAATGCGGCTTCCATCCCTGGAGGTTTTTAAGAAGAGATTGGACAACCATTTGTCTGAAGTGGTGTGGGGTTTCCTGCCTGAGCAGGGGGTTGGACTAGAAGATCTCCAAGGTCCCTTCTAACTCTGTTATTCTACTCTGTTATTCTGTCACTCCTTTTCCTTACCTCTGGATTCACAAGAAATGATTCTCAGAGGTGCCATTTGAAATTTTCTAACAGAAGTCAATTTAAATCTTCTTCCAACGTTCCCTTTCTATGTATTTGCAAGGGTTGGAGAGGTGAGGAGGGAAAAAACACGACAATATCAATTCACTGTATTTTATGTTGAAAGTGGAGTCCTGCTGTTTGATCATTTCAACTTCACTGATCAGCTTATCACAATTTATTGTCTTAAAGCCAATGGCAGCGACAGAAAATGGCCAAAATGTGACCATTTCTATTTGCGGAAGAACTAATCTATTTTTGGTGTACGGAGGTGTCGAAAAACTCAGGGTTTTTGGGGTTTTTTTTTTTGTCTATATCTATGAGTAATGGGAAAGGAATGTGAGTCTGTCGCTATCTGTGTGCGTAAGGATAGGAAATTGAATTAGGCTTTTTAGAAGGTTGCAGAGAAAGTGGGACTTTTTAATACTAACCTCTTGGGTCTATATGACATGATTTAAAAAATATATTTTTCTCTCTTTTTTATCCCTTCCTTCCTTCCTTTTTTTCTTTCTTTCTTTCATTTTCTTTCTTTCTTTCTCTCCTAGAATTTAAGACTCCCCAATATGATTTTAAAGGGATATTTCTCTCTCTCTCTCTCTCTCTCTCTCTCTCTTTCTTTCTTTCCCTTTCTTTCTTTTTCTTTCTTTTTCTTTCTCTCCTAGAATTTAAGACTTCCCAAGATGATTTTAAAAAGATATTTCTCTCTTTCTCTCTCTTTTTCTCTCTCTCTCTCTCTTTCTTTCTCTCTCTCTTTCTTTCTTTTTCTTTCTCTCATAGAATTTAAGACTTCCCAAGATAATTTTAAAAAGATATTTCTCTCTCTCTCTTTCTTTCTCTTTCTCTCTCTCTCTCTCTCTTTCTTTCTCTCATAGAATTTAAGACTCCCCAAGATGATTTTAAAAAGATATTTCTCTCTCTCTCTCTTTCTCTCTCTTTCTTTTTCTTTCTCTCCTAGAATTTAAGACTTCCCAAGATGATTTTAAAAAGATATTTCTCTCTCTCTCTTTCTCTCCCTCTCTCTTTCTTTCTTTCTCTCCTAGAATTTAAGACTTCCCAAGATGATTTTAAAAAGATATTTCTCTCTCTCTCTTTCTTTCTTTCTTTCTTTCTTTCTTTCTTTCTTTCTTTCTTTCTTTCTTTCTTTCTTTCTTTCTTTCCTTCCTTCCTTCCTTCCTTCCTTCCTTCCTTCCTTCCTTCCTTCCTTTCTCTCCTAGAATTTAACACTGCCCAAGATAATTTTAAAAAGATATTTCTCTCTCTCTCTTTCATTCTCTCTCTCTTCTAGAATTTAAGAATGCCCAAGATGTTAATTGGAAAAAAGGCTAAGGAAAGACACTTGAAAATAATTCATACCCAATAGTTTATAATGATTCTTTTCATCTTGACAGAACGGTAAGGAGTGGATAATGGGATCTAGATAATTTCTTCTTATTCTTGAAGGTTAATTTTGTACTGCCCAGCAGCTGATGATCTCAAAGAGGTCAAGTAAGATGGGGTACTCACAGCAAGCGGATAGGGAGTGCCTGGAAGAAGAAACTCCATCAAGATATTGGCGATGAAGTGGAAGAAGGTTGGCCTGACTTTCATTCAAGTTACAGTTCAGGCTTAATGATACCTGAGGATTCAAGAGTCCTTGTCCTTTTTGTCATTTGTACTTTTATAACTGTCTGGTTTGGTACAGCAGCTAAACAGGACAGGTACAGATTCCCACAGATAGTTAGGACTGCAGAAAAAAACATTGCAACCTGCCTGCCTTCCACTGAGGACCTGCATATTGCATGAGCCAGAAAGAGGGATGAGAAAATATCTACAGACCCCTCACATCCTGGACCTAAAATGTTTCAACTTCTCCCTTCTGGATGCCACTATAGGGAACAGTGCATGCCAAGACAACTAGACACAAAGTCAGATTTTTTCCCGCATGCCATCGCTCTGCTGAACACCTAATCCCCACACTACTGTCTTATGTCTAAGTATATTCACCCATGTTGTAGGGCTGTAGTATTATTATTATCTTCTCATCTTTCCTACTATCCCCTCTTATTGGTATCATTATTAGGATGATTATTACTCTGTTTCTTTGCATGTATATTGAGAGCTTCTGCCACCCGAGACAAATTCTTTATGTGTCTAAATCACACTTGGCCAAATAAAGGTAAAGATAAAGGTTCCCCTCGCACATATGCGCTAGTCGTTCCCGGCTCTAGGGGGCAGTGCTCATCTCCGTTTCAAAGCCGAAGAGCCAGCGCTGTCCGAAGATGTCTCTGTGGTCATGTGGCCGATATGACTCAACGCCAAAGGCGCGCGGAATGCTGTTACCTTCCCACCAAAGGTGGTCCCTATTTTTCTACTTGCATTTTTTACGTGCTTTCGAACTGCTAGGCTGGCAGAAGATGGGACAAGTCACGGGAGCTCACCCCGTTACGCGGCACTAGGGATTTGAACCTCTGAACTGCTGATGTTTCGATCGACAAGCTCAGCGTCTTAACCACTGAGCCACCGCATCCAAAGAAAGTGTACTCTATTCCTGAAGCCAGAGAATTCCATGTGAATGGAAGACTACAAAAATTACGGGAAGAATCTGAATTTTAGCACCACCTACATCCTTAAAATGGAATGGCTTAAAAAATCTTGACGATAATTTGAAGTTCTGAGGTTCCTAATCTTCAGGGACACAACAGCCACTTCTAAAGAATTAGAACACAATGCACCTTAATTCAAGAATTGACTTACACAACTCAACTCTCCAAAGATGTTTCCTATATTCCAACAACTCTGGTTTTTCTCCCCAAATTCAGCAGTTTTTAGAATTGTACCCTGTTTCCCCCAAAATAAGACATCCCCTGATAATAAGCCCAATCGGGCTTTTGAGTGCATGGCAATAAGGCCAAGCGCTTATTTCAGGGTTCAAAAAAATATAAAACAGGGTCTTATTTTCGGGGAAACACGGTACCACTGTTGCTTCTTTCATATGCAAGTAGTCCTTAATTTCCAACAGTTCATTTAGCGACGGTTTCAAGTTACAACAGCACCAAAAAAAGTGACATGACTGTTTTTTTTTTCACGCTTATGATCATTGCAACAACCCCATAGGCACGTGATCGAAATACATGGAACTGGCATGTATTTATGACGGTCGCAGTGTCCCCGGGATCATGGGATCCCCCTTTGCGACCTTCTGACGAGCAAAGTCAAGGGGGAATCCAGATTCACTTAACAACCGTGTTGCTAATTAAACAACTGCAGTGATTCACTTAAGAACTGTGGTTTTTTAAAAAAAGATTGCAAAATGGGGCCAAACTCACTTAATCTCGCTTATCAACAGGAAAATCTGGCTCAATTGCGGTCGTAAGTCGAGGACTACCTCTTTTTGGAACTCCGCATCGACAAACGCCATCCCATTCTTATTTTAGTTTGACAGATCGAACGTCAAGTAAAAAGGCCTCTTGCTTTTTCAGACTGCACAGCCTCAAGATGAGATTTTTCTCTTAGAGTGGGCATAATGGAGCATGATCTCTCTAGCTAATGCTTCTGCTCAGCCAAAAGGAATGATTAATTCTTAGTAATGAAACCTTGCATACAGAATATCCCAGTTGGTTTCTCCATCTTAAACAGTCCAAGACTGCAGAGGTAGAGAAAGTGCATTAAGCAAAGGAGGTGACGTGAGAAAGGACCACACAGTGCCATAGATCAGGGATGCTTAAATCTGGCCCGCAGAGTCAGACTGGAAAATAGCACAGGACTGGACCGAGATGCCTCTGCTGGCCAAAATGGGGCATGGGGGGGGGGCTGGATGCGGCCACGCTGTGATCCATTTTCAACCCGGACGGCCTCCTGCAGCACTCTGACAGGCAAAACGGGGCACTGGGATCCATGCGCAGCCCCCCCCCCGCCCCGTTTTACACAGCAAAGTTCTGCAGGATGCCTTCCAGGCTGAAAACGGGGCGTGCGAGGCCCATGTGCCCCCCCCCCCCCGCACCCTGTTTTGGCCAGCAAAGTGCAGCAGGAGGCATCTGTCCCATCACCCCCTGAATCCCCCTCCCAGACGGCCCATGGAGGAGAACTCCAATGCTGATCCGGCCCTCGAAGAAATCCAGTTTGATACCCCTTCCATAGCTGAATATATATTTTATTGATTGATTGATTGATTCGATTTATATGCCGCCCTTCTCCGGAGACTCAGGGCGGCTTACAATGTGTTAAGCAATAGCCTCCATACTTTTTGTATATATCTGCTTAAAAGGGCTTTTGCCCCCCCCCCAAGCAGTGTTCTTTTTTATACAAAGTCAGCTTATTGCCCCCACAAACCGGGTCCTCATTTTACCTACCTCGAAAGGATGGAAGGCTGAGTCAACCTTGAGCCTGGTGAGATTTGAACTCGCAGTAATTGCAGGCAGCTGGCAGCTAAATGCTACTTAACAGCACTTTAGTCTGCTGCACCACCAAGGCTCCTATAATATCCATTATAATATTCCTTTTTGGGGCTAGCAATTTTATGCGAAGTGCAGAGAGGGTAAGTAGCAATGGAGATGGACATTAAAGGCAAACCACAGGACTAAAATGAAGATATAGTTAAATCTAGGGGGTGCAATGGCTCAGTGGTTAAAGAAGCTGAGCTTGTCAGCTGGAAAGCTGACAGCCCGGGTTGAAGGCTTGAGTGCCACACAACGAGGTGAGCTCCCATCACTTGCCCCAGCTCCTGCCCACCTATCAGTTTGAAACAGAGGTGGGTTTCAGCAGGTTCGGGAGAACTGGTAGCGGAAATTTTGAGTAGTTCGGAGAACCGGTAGTAAAAATTCTGACTGGCCCCGCCCCCATCTATTCTCTGCCTCCCAAGTCCCAGCTGATCAGGATGAAATGAGGATTTTGCAGTAATCTTCCCCTGGAGTGGGGAGGGAATGGAGATTTTACTGTATCCTTCCCCTGCCATGCCCACCAAGCCACACCCACAGAACCGGTAGTTAAAAATTTTGAAACCCATCACTGGTTTGAAAGCATGCAAATGCAAGTAAATAAATAGGTACCACTTTGGTGCGAACCTAAACTTTTATGCCCAAATCGAGGTTTTGGATATTACTTTTGTGACTTTGAGTCAGTGTTGACTTCTGGAGACTGCCTGACAAATCCCTGCAGTTTTCTTGGCAAGATTTCCTAAAGTGGTTTGCTATTATCATCATCATCATCTTCTTCTCCTTCCTAGGGCTGAGATAGGTCACTCAGCTGGCTTTATGTCTAAGGAAGAACTAGAATTCAGTCTCCTGGTTTCTAGCCTTAACCACTAACTGACTTTCTCAAACTACGCAAGTATAATTCTCTATACCTTTCTACTTTTGCAAACCTGACTTGCCACCATATATACAGTATATACACCGCTGCACACATACTTTCTTTTATCTTTTTCAAATTCTCATTTCCTTGGTTTTGAAGGATTTGACCCCTTTCATTCAGTTAAAGCTTCGCCAATTTTCCCCTTGCTTTCAACTCTTTCGCTCCAGACATTTACTTGTCAACTCAATCCTAATTTGTTCTCTGTTTATCACCAAACTAGAGCCAATTTGGTGTAGTGATTAAAGGCATTAGGAAAATGGGAGACCGAGAGTTCTAGTTCCACCTTCGGCACAAAACCAACTGGGTGACCTCGGGCCAGTCTTTCCTTTAGCCCTAGGAAGCTGGCAGAAGCAAACCACTTCTGAAAAACTTGCCAAGAAAGCTGCAGGAACTAATCCAGGAGTCAACACTGACTCAAAGACACAAATTAAACAAACATGATCAAACTACTTCAACATGATTCTTTCACGTTGACTGCTCATTTTGCATTCAGTCCTCATTCACTGACCCATTTATTCTGAACCCTCCTTTTCTAGTTTTACTAAATATACTTCCTAACCAACATACAGGAAGTCCTCGACTTACGACCAAGATTGAGCCCAAAAATTCTGTTGCTAAACAAGACAAGTTGCCCTGCGGGATATTTACTCGCATGCCTGAAATTTTAGATGCTGAAATATGTCTTTCCTTCAGATCTAAACACTCAGTTCCTTAAATTCCATAAAGCCCATTTTGGAAAGATTAGATCAATGTTTACACTTTTAAAAACTGAAGTCAATAATCTAAAGATAATTTGCTGCTTCTAGAAATTATTATGGGGTTTACATGGACTTGTGCACTCAATAGGATTAAAAAGAGGAAGTGGATAATGAATTCCATGGTAAGCTGTGATGATGCCATAATGAGGATGAATATATAAGGTTCAAGTAAGCCTCGATTTACAGCCATTTAGTGACTGTTTGAAAGTACAACAGCACTGAAAAAGTGCCTTAAAACCAGTCCTCGCAGGTATGACTGTCACAACATTCCCATGGCCGCATGATCTATATGGCTAGTCTAGTGAAGAGAAGGACCAGGGGAGACATGATAGCAGTCTTTCAATATTTGAGGGGCTGCCACAGAGAGGAAGGGGTCAAACTATTTTCCAAGGCACCTGAAGGCCAGACAAGGAATAATGGATGGAAACTGATTAAGGAGAGATTCAACATAGAAACAAGGAGAAATTGACAGTAATCAACCAATGGAACAGAAGTTGCCTTCAGAAGTTGCGGGAGCTTCATCACCGGAAGCTTTCAAGAAGAGACTGGAGTGCCAATTGGTATTAACACTTCACATATATATATAGTCTCAGCCAGGTTTTTTCCTACATAAATCAAGATCTTTATACAGCCATAGTTCAGTGAAATCCCATTCACTAGTTTCTAGGCTTTATCAGACATCAAACCAGCATTTTACTGTCTATTGGGAGACGAAAGGAAAAAAACCTGGCTGAGAGAAAAATACACATAAAGGCCTACGAAAAGAGAAGAAAATAAATATTTGACCTTTACAGGGAGGAGACATGAGATGAGGGTGTGGCTAACTGAAGAGGACTAATTAGTCTGAAATAGATCTATCTTAGTCTCCCTTTAGAAATAACCGCTTGGCCTTATTTTCAGGGACATCTTATTATTTTGGGGCGCGTGGAGAAAACCAGAGGAAATGGCAGGGACCATCTGTGCATGCGTTTAAATATTTTCAGAGAGGGCTTATTTTCAGAGGGGGCTGATTTTAGCGCATGCACTCAAAAGCTGGATTGGGCTTATTATCAGGGGATGTCTTATTTTCGGGGAAACAGGGTAGTGTGGTAGATTCCTTTCCCAGGTTAACTAAGCTATGCCTAAGTCATAGTACTAAAATATTAAGTCTATCTATTAAAAAGAGAGATGTTTGCCCAACATATGTCTGAAATTCCCTATCAGGGCTTGGATGGGCTTTTAAATCAGTGGTATAATTTAGCTGGTTTGATGTGATTTAGAGAAATGGTTGTTAAATTTTTGCACACATTAGAGCAGCTAAACCCAGTACTGTATTCACATTTTCCTTGCATGAACACACACAGCAAGAAGGAAAGCCCGGAGCATAACTGACAAGAATTAGGCTTGGCATTATTAACAAACAAAACCAGAATCCCAAAGGGATGAGATGCTCCAGGCTTTTGAGCCAACCAGCCAGCTTGTCCAGGCAATGCTGGGATAGCGGGAATTTATTTAGCAATTTGTATTGAAAATACTGTCTTAAGTACCTAATTAAAACAATAAGTCCTATTGATTTCTTCTTAATAGACTTTGATGGGCATAATTATGGCGCTTGGATGAAATTTTGTTCCAAAATTGTATATGCTCCTGTCCTATTTAATTCGGTAGGACACCGGATGGGATGATAAAAGAAATAATTTAACAGTGCAAGACTAATCATAAAGTGCCATAGAGCATAAAATAAAATAAAATATAAAACAAAATAGTATTTTTTTAAAAAAACAACAACTGAAAACAGCCAGGAATTTGAAGAAGGTATCCGGCAATTTTTTAAAAAAACTGATTTTGATAGGAATTTTGCAACCTTCTTAGATGTTTCTACGAATGGATTGCAGAGAAGAAGGATAGTCATCTCACAGAGTTGCAATTGAGATTACTGACAACTGGAATAATAAATTAGGTCTACAATTTTGGAAGTTGAAATCCATGCATCTTAAATTCAGAAAGACTGCTCTAGACTGCTGTGAAAATCTTGCAACTAAAATTGACCAGGATTACACTAAAAAGGAATAAAAAGGTACTAGAGACCATAGCTTTTAATCCCTGTTGCAAATAGGCCATGGACAGTTCTATGCAAGAATAATTTCAGAAAAATGAGAAACGGTTCTAATGTGTTTATCAGAATTGACCAATTTTACTAGTTTATTGAAGTATAAAATGCAAAGAAAAATGAAAACAATGGAAAAGTTAAGAGAGGAAAAAGGGAAGGGGAAAAAGTATACGGTAAGAGAGAAAAGGGAAAAAAACCCCACTGACTTCCAATTATTTTTAGGAAATAGAATAAGGTAATTACATACAGCCTCAACTTTTTCTTTTGCGTAATAATAGATACAGGTAGTCCTCAACTTAAGACCACAATTGATTCCAAAAATTCTTTTACTGAACAAGACACAGTTTCAACTTCAAACTGTTTACCGTGGACTTCACTCCATTCTTAAGAGGTCCGTAAAGAGGGTGTGCATAAGTGCACCAGCGTGCCTACTGTCAGAGGTGGTATTCAGCAGGTTCTGACTAGTTCTGGAGAACCGGTAGCAAAAATTTTGAGTAGTTCGGAGAACCGGTAAATACCACCTCCGACTGGCCCCGCCCCCATCTATTATCTGCCTCCCGAGTCCCAGCTGATCAGGAGGGATTGCAGATTTTACAGTATCCTTCCCCTGCCACGCCCACCAAGCCATGCCACGCCCACCAAGCCACACCCACAGAACCGGTAGTAAAAAATTTTGAATCCCACCCCATTTATTTGTATTTACTTTGTGTATGTTTATGTTCATACCTATACTTGTTATCTTGGACATGTTTGACAAACAAACAAACAGATAAATAAATACAGTTGCTAAGTGAGTTTTGCCCCATTTTATGACTTTTCTTGCCACTGTTGTTAAGTGAATCACTGCAGTCGTTTAGTTAGTAACACGGTTATTAAGTGAATCTGGCTTCCCTATTGACTTTACTTTTTGGAAGGTCACAAAAGTGGATCACATGACCCTGGGGACACTGCAACCATCGTAAATACGAACGAGTTGCCGTTCGTCTGAATTTTGGTCATCACGTGACTATGGGGAGGATGCTGCAATAAGTGTGAAAAACAATAATAGGTCTCTTTTTTCCAGTGCCGTTGTAACTTTGAACGGTCACTAAACAAATGGTTGTAAGCCAAGGGCTACCTGTAGTTGAAGACTAAACTTACGTCTGATTGCTTAGTATCCCATTCCTGAATGTTTCTTGGCATTTCTCTTAATATTCCACCTCTGGGAATTGATTTGCAGAAGGGAAGGACATCCTTTGACTTAGCTCTGTGTATTGAATATACTTTAAGCTGGACTAATGCTGCCCAAACCCCTCCTAATAATAAAAGATATTGGTTCATGTCAGGGAATGAGAAGGAACCGATAAGAGAATTCCACTCCTCACCTCTTCTAAACACACTTGTCTGTGTTTCTGTTCGGTTAATGGCACTTCCTGTGTAAAGGTCATTGCACACGTTGCCGAGAGAAGCTGTAATGGCTCAATTAAATCCCCCTGCATACTGAAGTGAGACTGTTTGCTCTGTCTCCAAAATGTGTCATCTGTTTCCCAATTTCCCAAGTGCTTAGGGCTGTCGGCTTTGGACACATTATACATCTATAATCCTCCGATTTGCAGTGCAGCGAAGGGCTTTTATACTATTCACTGGTAAAACAAATTCATAAATGTATTGGCATAGCCCTCTAATGACCATCAAACAATTAGCAAATCAAGAGTAAGTGACAGCCCCGCGAGCCAATAGTCCGAATGAGGAAACTGAAATAGTTTAAAAGGTTGGAAGACGAAAAGTGGCTTCGGAGGAGGAAAAACGAGATGCCACCATGGAGGGTTCCACAACTATTTCCTACTTACCGGCTGTACAACCTCAGAAGGTGGACTTTAAGTCATACATTTCTAGTTACATACATTATCTCAGTGGTGGTATTCAGCTGGTTATATCCGGTTCGGGCAAACCGGTAGCAGCGGCTACGGAAGGTTCCACCCACCCACCTGGACGTCATTACATCCCGTTTTTGATGCTCTGCGCAGGCACGAAAGGCCCTGCCCTGCGCATGCGTGGAGGTGGCATGGGTGAGCGAAGTGAGAGAGCTCACATTTGCGAACTGGTAGACAGGTGGGAATAGTCAACACTCCAGAAGATAGGCTTAAGATACAGAAGGATCTTGACAGACTTGAACACTGGGCCCTATCTAACAAAATGAAATTCAATGATAAGGAAAGCAAGGTTCTATACTTAGGCAAGGAAAAGTAAATACACAGGCATAGAATAGGTGGTACCTGGCTCAAAAGCAGAAATTGTGAGAGGGATCTAGGAAATGTAATAGACCACCACTTAAATAGAATAGAATAAGTGATACCTGGCTCAACAGTAGTAACTGAGAGAAGGACCTTGGAGTCCTGGTGGACAGTCACTTAAATATGAGCCAGCAGTTTGCTGCAGCTGCCAAAAAAGCCAACACAGTCCAAGGCTGCGTTAAGAGGGGGATAAACTCAAGATCACATGAAGTGTTAATACCACTTTATAATGCCTTGGTAAGGCCACTCTTGGAATATTGCCTTTTGGTTGCCATGATATGGCCCAAGATTTGGTCTTGGAGTTTTGGTCGCCATGATATAAAAAAGACGTTGAGACTCTAGAAAGAGGGCAGAGATGATTAGGGGACTGGAGGCTAAAATATACGAAGAACGATTGCAGGAATTCGGTATGCCTAATTAATGAAAAGAAGGACTAGGGATGATATGATAACAGTGTTCCAAAGTCTAAGGCAGTGATGACTAACCCTTTTGCTGTCGTGTGTCAAAAGCTTGGGGAGCGTGGGGGGGGGAGAGCGTGCGCTCATGCTCACACCCATAATTCAATGCCCCCTGCATCTCGCCCTCCCGCACCTGTGTGCGCGATCCCCCCGTGCTCCCCCCACTTTTGGCACGTGATGGCCCGGTGGGCCTGGTAGGCCCATTTTTCGCTCTCCCCAGGCTCCAGAGGCTTTCTAGGAGCCTGCAGAGGGTGAAAACAACCTTCCCCTTTCCCTGGAGGCCCTCTGGAGGCCGGAAATGGCCCGTTTCCTCCAAAGGCCGCAAAAAATTCTTTTACAAAACGTAAAACATAAACTAGTAAAGCTTTATTTTAAAAAGTTGATTCTCTATTCTCAATCTCCTTTTAGACTACAAACAACATGCTTTTTTTAAAAAAAATAGAAGCTTGTATAATAAAATATACAAAAGATAACAACAAAGATAGAAAAAAAGAGAAAAGAAACGAGTAAGACATTTTTCTTTTTAAAAAAACCAGCCAGTTGTGCCTTCCGACACTTTTTCTATCGAGGAATTGTTGACTTTTTTCCAACCTCTGCACTTCATTTTTAATCCCCAAATCCCATCATCATCAATTCATTTTTTCGTCTGTCAGCAAAAAGTCAATAAGGTTCCAATCTTTTAAAAAAAGTCTTAATTGGGTGTTTCCCCAGACCAAACTGGTCAGCTTCACCATTTCTGCAATTTCAGTTGTTTACAATCCAATCTTCCACTTTAGGCATTATTTCATTGCTTTTCAAGTTTTTTGCATGCAATAATTTTTGCCACAGTTACCAGATACAGTAAAAGGCTAAAAATAACACACCTATCTACAGATTTACAACCATTTGTCTTAAGATATTTAATTTAATAGCTGGAATGATAAAGTGTATAAAGGGCTAGAACACATAGCTGTAGTTGATTGGTTGGAAAGTGCGGGTTCCTGCATGAGGCAATCTACATTATGATTGGTTGCTGGGTGAGAAGAGGGAGTATCCCTTTTTTCCCGCCTTTTTTCTTCTGTGTATTCTGAGTTTTACCTGATGATTTACCTCACGATGTAGTGATGCGCCTGACTATCTTGTTCGCTGTATATATAGATGTAAAATATATTTATTTATGTAAAACTACAAATTTGTGTCAGCATCTTTGACTCCATTTGGAGACCTGCTGCGCAATGCCCCGACAATTTGTTTAACAACTGTTTGAAGTTACAAAAGGCACTGAAAAAAGTAACTCGCACTTAACAACCATCACAACATCCCATTGTGACTGCAATTCGGTGCTTGAAAACCGATATGTATTTACGATGGTTGCAGCATCCTGGGATCACATGATCACCACTAGAAATCTTCCAGGGATCTTCTGACAAGCCAAGTCAATGGGGGGGGGGAGAAGCTGATTCACTTAATGACTGTGTGATTCACTTAACAACTGCAGCAATCAAAGTTCATGAAATTGGGCACAGTGATTGCTCAGTGATGAAATTTCTGGTCCAAACTGTAGTCAAAAGTCGAGAACTATTTGTTCATAACAAAACTGCCATTCAGTGCCTCCTGCCCCTGCAGTATCGGAAGGAAGGAAGGAAGGAAGGAAGGAAGGAAGGAAGGAAGGAAGGAAGGAAGGAAGGAAGGAAGGAAATCCTTCTGGTAAACTATAGTCAAAATCAACTCTATATCCTATAGTTTTAAGATTCCACATAGAGCATGAGGAACAAATTCCACATATATCGTCCTCAACCAAGCAGTGCCGAACAAGATCCAATTCTCAAGAGTCTAAAAATCTTGGTTTCTTCTTGAGAACCTAATGGAATGCTATGCTACTTAATCTGTGAATCTTTGCTACCTCATCACACTTGTTTTGAAGAGACAAATGGTGGCAGGGGCCTCTCTCCCTTAAAGCCTTATTCGAGTCAAACCTGACTCATCGTGACTTCACGGACACATCCATGCGGTTTTCTTAGTAAGAATATGGAATGGCTCCTTATTGCCTTCTTTTAAGTCATTTATTCAGCTTTGAGCTGACAGCTCTGGAATTCTCCAACGGTGGTCTTAGTCTGGGAAATATTGCCTCATTTCTCCTAATACCCTGCTACGGATTCAAGATCTTTTGCATACAGATGGTATAAATCAAGTCTTGGACAATGCAAAGTTCGTAAGATTTGATGGTTTGGACACGATCAGAGAAATCTCAGCGTAAGATCTGTGAAATCTTAGAAGACTTGTGAAATGAGCATTTTTTTTTTTAAAAAAAAAATAAAACTTAATTGGGGGAAGATGTCACAAGGGCTTCCAGAGACCACAAAATGTAGACAAATCCTTGACATAAGGAGAATATTGATATAGATAGATATAGATATAGTCCTTGACTTACACCCATTTGCTTAATGACCATTCAAAGTTACAATAGCATTGAAAAAAGTGACATGATGGCTTTTCATACTTACAACAGTTGCAGCATCTCTAAGGTCAAAATGTGATCAAAATTTGGATGCTTAGCAACTGGTCCATATTTATGATGGTTGCAATGTCCCAGGATCATGTTATCACCTTTTGTGACCTTTTGACAAGTAAAGTCAATAGGGAAGCCAAATTCACTTAACAACTGGTGTTATTAACTTAACAACTGCAGGGATTCACTTAACAAATGCGGCAAGAAAGGTTGTAGAATGGGGTAAAATTCACTTAACAACTATCTCGCTTAGCAACGGAAATTTTGGACTCCATTGTGGTCGTAAGTCGAGGACGATCTGTAGTCATCCTAGGTTCTTATTAAGAATCCTGGTAACTATAGTTTGGTAAGAAAATTCTGATTCTGAGATTGAGGAACTAATTATTTTAAGAAGAATTCCGTTAGGAGAAAGAAAAAAAAAAGATTTCTAAGCTGGTTTACTATTTTAATTTAGATAAGACTGTCAATTAGCATGGATATACTATCTTAATGATCTAGGATAATTTTTTTTAAAAAAAGAGATGGAAGAATATATACTTCAAGTCAGATGGTTTAATGCTGCAGTTTCTAGCTCAGTGGATCTGAACAATCTCAATGTGCTGTCAAAAGAACAAGTGCTAATTAGTCCCAGAAGTTAGGCATTGCCACTTCTAAACAATACGATTTAGAGATTTATCTGCTTGACATATTTAGCGTGCCAATGCTACAAAAATGAAAAATCAATAAAAATCATAAGACAATAGCTTCCCGTAAAATCTGGCCCCACTGCGTTTTCTTAGATCTGAAATGTACATGCTGGGAATTATTCCCCCCCCCCCGCCCCCAACTATCTATTTACATGTAAGCCTGCTATGGAAACAGTTAAAGAATAAAAGACATTAAACTTAATCACTCTTCTGGAAAGGTTATTGATGTATCTGTTTGCTGTTAAGATGAGTTCCCTGCGTTAATGGTGGAAATGTTTGGTTTCTTCTGGATGGCGCCATTTCAGATAGAAGGTGGAGAATTTTGGACAGAACCACAGCTTGACTTTCCTGAATACGGAATGCATGTGATACACACACACAAACACACAGAGACACTAGCAAAATGAAGTGATCAAGTCCACTAAGCGCTTGAACAGATGGTGCTCAGGATCCAGTTTTGCCTGCTGGGTGCTTAAGACGAAGAACAGCCTCAGAAGCAAATAACGCAATAAAACGCTTGGATATGCAAAGGCTTTTGCTACAGCTCGTACTTGAAGGGAATATACAATCGTAGAGTCATAGGGCTGGAAGGGACTTTGGAGATCTTCTAGTCCAACCCCCTGCCAAAGGTGGGAGAGTTTATATCACCCCAGACAAATGGAGGTCCAGTCTCTTTTTGAAAACCTCTAGTGATGGAGGCACCCACAACTTCTGGAGGCAAGTTGTTCCATTGATTAATTGTTCAACTATCAGGAAATTTCTCCTCATTTCTAGGTTGCTTCTCTTCTTGATTAGTTTCCATCCATTGCTTTTTGTCCTGCCTTCAGACAGAGAATAGGGTGACCCTCACCAGAAAAACAAGCTTCAAAAGAATTGTAGTTCAGCATCTCTCCTTTGTTCGAGGTTGGATCTCTCTTTAGAGCCTTGATAGTACAGGGGTTTAGTGCACCCTGTTATTAACACAGCTGCCTGCAATTTCTGCTGGTTCGAATCTCTCCAAGGCTCAAGGTTGACTCAGCCTTCCATCCTTTCTAAGGTAGGTGAAATGAGGACCCAGTTTGTGGGGGCAATAAGCTGACTTTGTATAAAATATACAAAAGAATGAAGGCTATTGCTTGGCGCATTGTAAGCCGCCCTGAGTCTCCGGAGAAGGGCGGCATATAAATCAAATTAAAAAAAACAACAAAAACAATTTCTACCCATTGTTTCTTGTCCTGCCCTCAAGTACTTTGGAGAGTAAGTCAACCCCCTCTTCTCTGTGACAGCCCCTCAAGTATTGGAAGACAGTTATCATGTCCCCCCTACTACTTCTCTTCAATAGGCTAGCCGCCCTGGGTCTTTGGAGAGGGGTGGCATATAAATTGAATGAATAAATAAAATAAATAGAGTAGACGTATCTATTTCCCTTAACTGTTCATATGATTTAGCTTCTAGATCAGTGATGGCGAACCTTTTTGCCATCGCATGCCAGGAGCGGGGGGGGGGGGAGAGCTCACGTATACGCCCCGCGCATGCGTGCGTGACCCACCCTGCTCCCCCCCGCTCCGGGCACGCAATGGCCCATTTTTCTCTCTCTCCAAACTCCAGAGCCTTTCTAGGAGCTTGGGGAGGGTGAAAACTGCCTTCCCCCCCCCCCACCCCCCAGAGGCCCTCCAGAGGCAGGAAATGGGCTGTTTGTCAATTTACAACCTGAAGTTGGCAAATGGCCCATTTCCTGCCTCCGGAGGGCCCGGGGGGGTGAGGCCGTTTTTGCCCTCCCCAAGCTCCTAGAAAGGCTCTAGAGCCTGAGGAGAGAGAAAAACAAGCCTTCCCCCCCCCCAGGCCCTCTGGAGGCAGGAAACAGCCTGTTTCCTTACTTCCAGTGGGCCCAGAAGGCCCGAGAATCAGCTGGCCGGTGCACGCATGCGCACCAGAATTGAGCTCACATGCCCTCTGATATGGCTACGCGTGCCACCTGTGGCACGCGTGCCATAGGTTCGCCAGCACGGTTCTAGACCCTTGATCATCTTTGTGGCTCTTCTCTGTACTCTTTCTTGGGTCTTCACATCTTTTTCTATACTATGGCAACCAGAAAATATCCCTTTCCCTTAGCTCTCTGATCTCTTTATATGTTCACATTTCAAAACATGGTCATAACTCATAACAAGTGGGGTTTTAATGCTCTCCACTCAACTGTTTTTACTGTACTTTGGTGGCTGATGAACCTATGAAGAGGCCTGAATCCCTAAGAGAGAAATATGTTTTTGATTCCATTCCCTTATTGGCCTGGGGTCAAAGTGCACTGCATTCATGAGTTGGAAGCAACCTTGAAGGTCTCTAGTCCAGCCTCCTGCTCAAGGAGGAAACCCTATGCAATTTCAGACAAAGAGTTGTCCAATCTCTTCTTGAAAACCTCCAGTAATGGAGCTTCCACCACTTCTGGAGGCAAGCCACTCCACTGATTATTCTCACAGTCAGAAAATTTCTCCTTAGTTCTAAATTGGATCTCTCCTTGGTTAGTTTCCATCCATTTCTTTTTGTCCTGCCTTCAGGTGCTTTGGAGAATAGGGTGACCCTCACAAGAAGAACAAGCTTCAAAGGAATTGTAGTTCAGCATCTCTTCAGCTGATGCTTTTTCAAAAGGAACTATCAGGACACGGATTCATTGCTAATGGCAATGATGGGAAGGTGTAAAGTTGAGGGGACAGGGTGCAACTTCACAGCACCTTCTTCTCCACAATCCCTGACAATTAATCCTGAAAATGGGCGCCGTCCCTTCTCACCTTTTGGAGGAGAGGAACACAGAAACATTATTTTTTATTTATTTATTTATTTTTAATTTGATTTATAGGCCGCCCTTCTCCGGAGACTTAGGGCGGCTTACAATGCGTTAAGCAATAGCCTTCATACTTTTGTATATTTATACAAAGTCAGCTTATTGCCCCCACAAACTGAGTCCTCATTTCACCTACCTTAGAAAGGTTGGAAGGCTGAGTCAACCTTGAGCCTGGTGAGATTCGAACTTACAGTAATTGCAGACAGCTGGTGTTAATCACAATGCTTTTAGTCTGCTGAGCCACCAGGCCCATACATTATACTGTATGTTCCATATTAAGAAGAAGAACAAAAAGAAAAGAAGAATATTTCTAAATCTTTCTCCAAACCATGAAAAAAAAACAGCAGACACGTTCATGGAAATTCTGAGTCATTCAGGCCATGGTTGTCCCAAAGGTGCTTTTTCAAAAGGCAACTGGACTTTCTTGGTGTTTTTTTTTCTTGAAGACGTTTTGCTTCTCATCCAAGAAGATTCTTCAGAGAACTGAAAAAGTTTCTTGGATGAGAAGATTCTTCAGAGAACTGAAAAAGCTTCTTGGATGAGAAGATTGTTCAGAGAACTGAAGAAGCTTCTTGGATAAGAAGTGAAATGTCTTCAAGGAAAAACAAGAAATTCCAGTTGCCTTCTGAAAAAGCACCTTTAGGGACAACAGACGCACACTTCCATTTTGTAACACTGCCTCACCCATGCTGTCATTTGGCTCCAGTAAGAGTGCACTTCTTTGAACTACCACAAGATTGTTCACACAGATAGAGAAATGTCCAATCAATTCTACATATACTGAGCTTTAGACAAAAGAGATGGAAACTGCACCCATGTATACACAAAGAGAGGAAAGAAGGGAGGGAAAGAATTCTTAATTTATCGGGGCTCTCTCTCTCTCTCTCTCTTTTTGGAAGCAGGAAACAGCTACATTGGCACTCTAAAAAATCTATTGACAAATTTAGGGAAGGGATTGTCAGCAGCTGCCACAGGCAACCAACTGCAAGAACAAAGCAACGGGGTCTGAATGCCAGAAGCAAAAATCCACCGATCTGCAAGCCTCATCTTTTCCTGTCTATCATTCCAACCCCCCAAAATCTGCATCTTTCTCATAACAGCACACAGCTGCTCCAGTGCAGCACAAAACACTCCTAGAGTGCCACGTAAATTATAGGCACAAGGCCCACATTTCATAAATGACTGACAGAAATAATATCACGCAAGCCATTAACCATTCTGCTTATGATACACAGCGGGTCAAATGTTATTGATACAGGATGATGCTTATCTGCGTCCCCCATGCCATTTGCCAAAAATACAGGAAAAAAAAGAGAGAGAGGAGGCAATATGATTCACGGCCACAAAAGAAGATTAAGATATATTTTATCATCTCCATTTCGCATCCGGCATCGGGAGTTTGAGGATGGTTGAAAAACACAAGTGCTTGAGCAGGGAATTCTCAAATTCTGTATTATATTGCAGCTGTTATCTCGCAAAGTTTGCTGATTGCTGAGTTGTCTCAAAACAATATACGGTAATTGCCAAATCTCGGCTTTTTCTCCGAGGCAAAATTGTTTTATTTCGGAAGGTGTCTGGAATTAGTAATTCACAGCAAGGTGCAAAAAATCTTTATACTAGAGCACAGAGGACATTTCAAGATCCAGTTACAGGTAGTCCTCAATTTACAACCATTCATTTAGTGACATTTTGAAGCCCTAAAAAAAAAAAAAGTGACTTCCGGTCCTCACACTTACAACCGTTACAGCATCCCCATGAGTCCACACGATCAAAATTCATGCGTTAAGCAACAGACTTAATATTTACGATGGTTGCAGCAGTCCGAGGTCATGCAATCACCATTTGCAACCTTCCAGATGGCTTCTGAGAAGCAAAGACAGTGAGGGACACCAAATTCACTTAACAACTGCTTGATTCACTTAACGAGCATGGCAAAAAAAGTTCATACAACGGAACGTGACTCACTTAATAACCGCCTTGCTTAGCAACAGAAATGTTGTGGTCAGTTGTGATCATAGATTGAGGACTACCTGTATTTAGAATTCTCATATAGGATTTGTTTTCCAACTACTAGGAAATCTGTGTTCCAACTACTAGGTTGGTAAAATGAGGACCCAGATTGTTGGGGGCAATAGGTTGACTCTGTTAAACCACTTAGAGACGGCTGCAAAGCTCTATGAAGCAGTATATAAGTCTAAGTGTTATTGTTAAATCAGTTTCCTTTTTGGAGAAGTAAAAGTCTTAGCTTCAGTGATAAGCAGACAGACAACTGAAATTATTTTCTCTAATGCCTTCACATGCTTGGGAACCATCAGACGGAGCAAAAAAAAAAAAATATTCTGGATAATCTTTTTGCAGTTTCCAAGGGTAGAGAAGAGAATTTTCTTTATTACATTTTCAAAAAAAAAAAAAAGGGGGGGTTTCTATTTTTCCAAGCATAAGAGGCTTCAAACTAGGGGCAGGCTTCAAAAATTTTAGCAAGGGGTTCTCTGCCTGGTTGCTGGGTGGGCGTGGCCATGCTGGGCGTGGCCTACTCCGCCTCCTGCACCATGGTGGGGGTGGTGTTTTTGCCCTCCCCAGGCTCCAGAGGCTTTCCTCGAGCCTCTGGAAGGGCGAAAACGCTCTACCCCGGCCCCCCGGAGGTAGGAAACGGTCCCGTTTCCAGCCTTCCCGAACTTCTGGTAGGCCAATTTTTTGCCCTCCCTGAGTATCTGCACTTACACCCTGCACTTACCTGCATCCAAAACGGGCTGCGTGGGGATTCCTGGGAGGGGATGGGTGGGGTGGGTGGGGACAGCCAGGAGTGGGATTTGGGGGTTCTTCGAACTACACAGAATCTTAGCTAGAGATTCTCCCAAACGCCTGTGAACCCCCAGCAGCTTCAAACTAGGAGCACCTGACTTGCTCTGGGGATAAGAAGAGATTTATCTGCTTTCACTTTTGCAAAAGTTTGGGGAGTAAGAAAGCTTTTTTGCCTCCCCCTTCCCAGTCTTCTCTTTTCCTTCTACCAGTTTTCTCACGGTGATGTTGAAAACCTGGTGGCCTCAGCCGAAGATAAAGCTTCAAGAAGAGCTCCCACTCGTTTGCAATATTCTGTTTGTCAGGATCAAGAAGGAGCCTCTGGGAAAATGTCTGTGAAGATTCTCAGCCATCCAGGACATGGTTGTCTCAAAGGTGCATTTTTCAAAAGGCAACTGGACTATTCTTCTCTTTGAAGAAGAAGACATTTTGCTTTTCATCCAAGAAGCAAAGGAAGAAGGAAAAACATACCCGGCTAGCCTTTTCACTTCAGAAATAAGGACATGTTCCTCTCAACAGATGTTCTCCAGAACATCAGAAAAGGTCCCTCTGCCCCCAGACGTGTAGTCTACTCTCAAGCCCTAAAGAAGGAGGTTCAACCAAATAAGCCTTCCAAATAATTGTGTTGTTCTGTTTCATTTCATTATGGACACATCACGGAGAGGGAAGGTTTTACAGCTCAATTCTGGGAAAGGTTTTGAAGGCCACTTTCCAATTTTGATGGAGCCAAAGTTGAAGGGGACAGAGCCAAAACTGAAATACACACAGCAGTTGCGTCCCTCCCTCTACGCCTGCTCTGAAATAAAGACATCTGTTGAAAATTTCTCTGCCTGCTATACAGAAGTAAGTTGTCCTGGATTCAGCAGAGATGTTTCTTAGCTCAGTTAAGTAGAAAATTGCAGCTCTTTTGCAGAAAATCGCCTACTACTGCATCCCTTCAATACATAGTAGCTAATTCTTTCAATATTCCTTTTTTCTCAGCCAATAAAGAACCATTTATAGTCCATTTATAGAACCACAGATAGTCCTTGACTTAAGGTTGGTTGCTTAGCAATTATCCAAAGTTCCGACAGACCTGCCTGGTACTTAGAACTTGGTTCCAATGACCCCCCCACCAGGGGTGGGATTCTACCTGTTCCGACCGGTTCAGGAGAACCGGTAACTCCGACGATCAGATGGGCCCACACACCCACCCGTGCTATTTTCCTACCTGTATCTTCTCAGCCGATTCGCGCGCCGCGCCTCAGCTGTGTTTTTCCTCCAAAGAAACGTGGAAGTGAAGATTTCTTCAAACTGTGCACACGTGCGCAGCGCGCGTCAGGTGCACTCATGCGAAGCGCGCAATCACCGAACTGGTTGTTAAACTGGGAGGATCCCATCACTGCCCCCATATGGTCACATGATTTCACATTGGATGCTTGACAGTTGGCCCACATTTATGGCTGCTTGCAGTGTCCTGAGGAAAAGTGTCCCATGTTCCACAACATGGAATTAATTCCTCCCTCCTTCCCTCCCTACCTCACCTTCTCTCCCTTCCCTTCCCTTCCCTTCCCTTCGGGAAGGATATATGAATGCTCTAAATAAGTAAATAAATGGTGACACTGATGTGTTGTAGATTTCTTGTTTGACGTAAATAGCACTTAGGACACAGTCCTTTGATCCAAGGGAAGAAGTTTAAATTCTCCTGCTCCAACGTTGAAAACAAGAGTTTAATCTTGCAACAGGAAGTCAGTAATTGAATCTGTAGTCCAGCATCCTCTGGGATTGACTCTAATACTGACTTAGGTAATTAGCTTACTTTTTTCCTATCAGTGTTCATTCAATTTGATGAAAGCAAATTTGCCTTAAAAATTCTTTCAAAAGAGAAATGAATGATGGGGGAAAAAAAATCCTCTCGGCTGTGGCACGGCATTCTTGCAGATCTTTAGTGATGGGATGGCCACAGGGTGGAGGTGAACATCTGGACTGCCTTTTGCTGGTTTTTAATTTCTCTCCAAGAGCCTACAACCATTTTGATTCATCAATCTCAAGGGATGGCAGAAGGAGGAAACTCCAGCTTGAGGGAGCTTTTAATAACAATACTATCATGATAACCAGTGGGACGCGGTGGCTCAGTGGCTAAGATGCTGAGCTTGTCGATCGAAAGGTCGACAGTTCAGTGGTTCGAATCCCTAGTGCCGCGTAACGGGGTGAGCTCCCGTTACTTGTCCCAGCTTCTGCCAATTTAGCAGTTCGAAAACACATAAAAAAAATGCAAGTAGAAAAATAGGGACCACCTTTGGTGGGAAGGTAACAGCGTTCCGTGCGCCTTTGGCGTTTAGTCATGCCGACCACATATCACAGAGATGTCTTTGGACAGCGCTGGCTCTTCGGCTTTGAAACTGAGATGAGCCCCCTAGAGTCTGGAATGACTAGCACATATGTGTGAGGGAAACCTTTATCTTTTATCATAATAACAGAAGAGCAAACTTGGAAGGAACCTTGGAGGTCTTCTAGTCCAAATCTCTGCTCAAGTACCCTATAGGAGACCCTACACAGGTAGCCCTTGCCTTATGAACTCAATCGAGGCCAATATTTCTGTTGCTAAGTGAGACATTTGCTAAGTGAACTTTGCCCCATTTTACGACCGTTCTTGCCACAGTTGTTAAATGAGTCACGTCAGTTGTTAGGTTAGTAACACGGTTGTGAAGTGAATCTGGCTTCTCCATTGACTTTGCTTGTCAGAAGGTTGCAAAAGGGGATCCCATGATCCCGGGACACAGCAACTGTCATAAATGAGTCCGTTGCCAAGCATCTGAATTTTGATCATGTGACTATGGGGATGATGCTGAAATGGTTGTTAAGTGTGAAATATTTCCAGTGCTGTTGTGACTTCAAATGGTCACTAAATGAACTGTTGTATGTCGAGGACTATCTGTACCATTTCAGACAAATGGTTGTCCGACCTCTTCTTAGAAATCTCCAGTGTTGGAGCACCCACAGCTTCCAGAGGTAAGCCTTTCCACCTATTAATCATTCTAACTTTTAGGAAATTTCTCCTTCTTTCTAGGTTTTCTCCTTGATTAGTTTCCATCCATTGCTTCTTGTCCTGCCTTCAAATGCTTTGGAGAATAGGTTGACAACTGATGATGATCTTCAGAAGGTTTATACCAAGGCAAGATGGTTCCTGCACCCATGTGATTGAAGCCACTCCTTTTTAATGTGCTTATGACCCTGACCAGCTCAAGGTTGGACTCAGCCTTCCATCCTTCCGAGGGTCAGTAAAACAAGGACCCAGATTGTTGGGGGCCATAGCAGGGGTGAAATGCTCCCGGTTGAGACCGGCTCGGGCGAGTAGGTAGCGATGGCGGTGGGCAGTTTGGAGAACTGGTAGCAAAAATCCCTGCCCCCGCCCCCCATGTCCAGCTGAGCCGCGCAATCATCAGAGGCTTTTTTTCTTTTAAATGCCTATGACGAGCCAAGCTCTGACGATCCAAGCTGAATTGCCTGCCGATCAGGCAACTCAGCTTGGATCGTCAGAGCCATTTAAAAGAAAAAAACTGATCGGCAGGCAACTCAGCTGGGATCGTCAGAGCCATTTAAAAGAAAAAAACTGATCGGCAGGCAACTCAGCTGGGATCGTCAGAGCCATTTAAAAGAAAAAAACTGATCGGCAGGCAACTCAGCTGGGATCGTCAGAGCCATTTAAAAGAAAAAACCTGATCGGCAGGCAACTCAGCTGGGATCGTCAGAGCCATTTAAAAGAAAAAAACTTTTTTTCTTTTAAATGGCTCTGACGATCCCAGCTGAGTTGCCTGATCAGCAGAGGGTTTTTTAAAAACCTTCTGCCGATCAGGCAACTCAGCTGGGACCGTCAGAGCCTTTTGAAAGCATTTTTTTTACATTGTTTTACATGTAAAAAAATGGTTTTAAAAGTAAAAAAAAAAATTGGCCACGCCCACCCAGTCACATTACCCCCACCACCACCAAGCCACGCCCACAGAACCGGTAGTAACAAATTTTAGATTTCACCACTGGGCCATAGGCTGACTCTGTAAACCGCTTATACAGGGCTATACAGCACTGTGAAGCGGTATACAAGTGCTATTGCTATTTCCAAATTAGAACACTAATATCTGTGACTGCTTATTTCCATGATTGCTACCGCGCTATTCCATTTTAAGAGCAACACATCATCCAGCTTAGCAGAGAAGGAGACAAAATAACTGCAGATACAGGAAGGATCAACACTGCTCCAGTTTTTCAGGGCAATTATTTTTTCTTAACAATGCCTTCAGGACACCACTTTCTTATTTATTTACGTATTTTTAGCTTCATTTTTGCATTCTAGGGCAGTTTGATATGTTTCTTCTCTAGGACGGCGTCACTTGACTTTGTTCACTAGTCCCTCGGGCTTAAAGCAGAGTTGTTAATGAGCTCTGCTGACATGCAAATAAAATAACCCCTTCGGCTCCCATATAAATTTACAGTATTGTTCGAGAATGTGATTATTTTTCGAAAGCATCATATTTTTCTGAAGTGGCTCAATAGTTGCTACCGGACAAAGCTGGGAAAGACTGCATAAATTAATCAACTAACTCATTAGAATGAAAGCTGAGGAGGATTACTGCAGTTCCAGCTTTCTCGACAGCACATGGAAGACTTTAAACAATTCCAAATTCTTCTCTCCTCAAATTTGGGGAGGTATTCTGGTTGGAAAGTGTAGGAAATGCAATCTCAGCATTGTGGGATGATGGCAGAGCTGCTGGTATACGAGAAGAGCAGGCAGAGCTGGAGGCGATGTTAAGCATGTCATAAGCTTAGAGTCCTTACATTGCCACAAATGATCCAACTGCAGCCTTGAATTAGACCAGTGATGGCTAACCTTTTTGCCATCGTGTGCCAAAAGCGGGGGGAGCGTGGTGGGGTCACACGCATGCGTGCCCATATCCATAATTCTATGTGCCCTGCCTCCCCGTGCTCTCCCCGCTTTTGGCACGTGATGGCACGGTGGGCCTGGTAGGCCCATTTTTTCACTCTCCCCAGGCTCCAGAGCCTTTCTAGGAGCCTGGGGAGGGCAAAAAACGGCCTTCCCCACCCCCACAGAGGCCCTCTGGAGGCTGGAAACAGTGTGTTTCCTGACTTCTGGTGGGCCCAGAAGCCCCGAAAATCAACTGGCCAGCGCATGCATGCATGCCGGAGCTGAGCTTGCGTGCCCACCGATATGGCTTCACATGCCACCTGTGGCACCCGTGCCATAGGTTCGCCATCACGAAATTAGACTAATGTCAGGCACAAAGAATCATGACCATATGTTAAATTGCAGCACAGATGATTTATTCAAGCCTATACACAAGAATCTAGTCAAGTAGTACAATACTAAACTGGCACCAAATAAGGATCAGTGGAACTCGGGGGAGGGGGGGCTGGACTCAGATTGTCTGTGAAAACATAAAGATTCTAAGCTGATGACCCGTTTGACGCCACCCCCTCCAGCTCTGCTTGCTCAGCACCTACATCTGAACTGAATGAGATCCAGAATATTTAGATATCCACTTCAGCAGTAATAGCTGAAGATCATCCACCAAGATGACCCTCTCACTGGACAAAAACCAACCATTCCTCCAGACCTGATTTCCCCATCCAGCATACTGGAGAAAATGCCAAAACTTGACCATGGTTTATCCTCTTTCAAATTGATGTAAATATGCTCACCTACATTTGTCACATTATTCCTTGTTAGCAACATAGGTAGGACTGCACTGTCGAGTCCTCTAACATGGCAGGGCCATGAGTAGTCTCTCTTCCTATAGGCCCAGCTTGTGATGGAAAGTAGTGAAAAAGTGGATTCTCGGGAGGGAGGGGCTGCATTCCAGAGGAGTAAGAGGCAATTCAGCTCTGATACTATGTGTGAAAGAAAGAAGGTGAAGGCAGCTCCTCCTTAACAGTTCCCAGAACATAATACAGTCTTCCTAAATCACAAAACTGCATCTCACTTATTTTGGACATGTCATGCGAGGGAATTCACTGGCGAAAGCAATTATGTTTGGAAGAGTTAGCGGTAAAAGGAAACCAGGTCGTCAAAGAACACAGTGACTGGACACCATCAAACCTGACACCAGCCAGAGCATAAAACAACTCAGAGAAACAGTACAGGATTGGAAGATGTGGCAAGACCTGGCTCATAGAATTGCCAAGAGTCGGACATGATTGAATGGATAAGATCATCATCAGTACAATCACCAATATGGCAGGATTTTGTCTAATTGTGCTTCCTGTCTGATTTACCCAGGACAGGGGTGGGCAAATGTGGCCCTTTTACAACCTGTGGACTTCAACTCCCAGAATTCCTGAGACAGCTTCTCTTCTTCTACCCAGGAGAACTGACAGGAATGGTAGATAAGACAGAGGTCCCCAACCTTTTTGGCACCAGGGACCGGTTTCAGAGAATACAATTTTTCCACAGACCGGGGGGTGGGGGGGGGGGGTAGAGGAGAAGCACGCAACCTAGATTCCACACATGCACAATTTTGCTCACCTCCAGCTGTACGGCCAGGTTCCTAACAGGTTATGAACCAATACTGGTCTGCGGCCCAGTGGGTTTGAGGATCCCTGAGGTAAGAAGCAGCATAGTCTGTAACTACATATTGGGGGGGAGGGGGAGGAGCAAGAGGTTCAGAAGAGACCCTCCCTAATTTCTCAGGGTGTATTCTCAGGGGAGAATCATGCTTCAGGCTTGCAAAATGCTGTTAAAAGTAGCCTTACAAAAATGTAGAATTAGCTCATCTCGTCGTGTTTCCTGTCTGGCCTATTTGGGAAGGCCGGCAGCAGAAAATTAGCCAGAGCTTGCATAACATCAAGTGAGCAGAGTTGGTCTTCTCCAGGGTCTCATCGTCATTCTTCTTCCACGTTCATTCAATTCTGCTTTGGTGAAAAGAGGATTCCACCGAGTGCCAACAGTTCTCGCAATATGGCATAGTTTTCACTATGAACTGGACCGAGGCCACGGTGCAGCTGCCAAGGTTTCCTGCCCCACTGAAATTATTGAGGTCATTGTCATTAGTATTAAAACCCTGCCATCGTCCTTAGGCGCCTCCTGTTTTTCCAGCGTAATCTACACACAGTGACTAAAAACTGGGCCAGCTGTTCAGGCTCCAAAGGGAGAGGCTCCAAAGAGAGGCAACTCTTGAGCTCGTCATTCTGAAAACAAAGCAAAGACTTTCGGTGCAGCTTGTGGATCGAAATAAGAATTGGAGGAGTTGCTCTGCAGCATCGGTTTTTCTGGTCAATAGCAAACAATGGGTCCATTTAACGACTGTGGTATTCACTTTACAACCCCCACATTCAATTAACAACCCCCGCATGAAAAGGTTGCAAAATCGAGTCAGTCACGTGATCAAATGCTTTACGACCGTCACGACTTATGACTGTAAATTCCAGGGTCAATTAGGGCCATAGGTTGAGCACCTACCTGTCTTCTGAAAACCTCTGGCTGAGATTACAGATCCAGTTTACTACAGAAAACCTTCCAGTTTAGAGAAATGAGACCTTTTCCTTTGCTAGAAATAAAATGGTCTCCCGTGGACCGCGATACACTAGATAGCTTTCTCGAATTGGTTTGATTACCATCTGTATCAATGCAATTTCATTATTTGTATTTCTTCCTTATCCCCAAATTCCTTCATTTATTTTCCCCCCTGCTTTTATTTTTATTATCCTGGGATAAAGTCAATACTCAGGCTGGAAGTAATAGCCTTGAACATTCAATACTTCGTTTCAATGAGGTGGTGGTCTGTGTATCTGTTTTTGTGCTTGTGTGTTTGTGTAAAGAAATTGCAGAATGTTATCGCTGCCTTAGTCCATTAGGAGGTTCTCTTAAAATACAGTTACGCTGAATTATACCGTTTTCAAAGGGCTTTTATCATCACCGCACAAACCATTTTCTGCAAATTATTGCATAACAAAGGAATGAGAGAAAGCAGTCGGCAGTCAAATTTCACTGTAATCCAGGACACGTATCATTTACCTTTTCAAGAAGTTAATTTACTTACTGTCATCTTGTGTAAGGAAAACTTAGATGGAAGGGAAAACAGAGACGCAATGTTTCTCAACCTGGGCAATTTTTAAGATGCGTGGACTTCAATTCCCAGAATTCCCCAGCCAGCCGGGGAATTCCTGCCCTAGACTGTGGCTGTAAGTTCTGAGTTTACAATAGATCTCAGAGCCTTGAGCAGTGACAAATCCCCACTTAATTTGCCAACTTCCCAGGGTTGTAAAGAGGGAAGAAACAGGTATAGTTTTGCCTATGTCTGTTTGAACCCAGTTCCCCTTTGGAAGAAGACTGAAACTAGGTACGAGGTGAAGAGATTCCTTTTTATCTATTGTGGTCCGCCAGCAGCCTGCGGACTTGGCAGTGGAGTCGGACAGTGAGGAGGCTGGGGAGGATAATGGGCCAGTCCTGGAGTCAGGGGAAGCCCAGACGAGGGCTCTGTGTCGGAGGCAGAGATGGGGCCAGGGCCACTTGGGAGTGATGTGCGGACTCCGGAGCCTCCAGAGGCAGACAGCAGAGAGGCAGAGGAACAGGAGGAGCCTGTTCCTAGTGCATGCATAAGAAGAGCTGCCAGAAAGCAAGAGCAGCTAAAGCAAAAAGGACAACTCGGGAGTAAGGCCAAGAGATGATTGGCCCCTCCCATAAGGCTTAAAAGACCAGCAACGGCTCTTGGGCATTTTGTCGGAAAATAATGTTGATAGATTTGTTTCTTGTCTTGCTGCATTTATTTCTTGTCTGCATCTCCTGCTTCTGAACTTTTGCCAAGAAAAGCCTTTGGCAGGTTGCCAAAGTAGACCAAGGTTGGTGATAAGGCCAAAAAACTGTTATGAAGAATTTGTTTTTAACTAGTTTGGACTACGCTGAGAATGAGTTATTTTTTTCAATGCTGCTGTAACTTTGAATGGCCATGAAATGAATAAGGTTGTAAGTCGTGGACTACCGTGTTTCCCTGAAAATAAGCCCCTGTCTTATATTTTTTTGAACCCTGAAATAAATACTTGGCCTTATTTTTGGGGAGGTCTTGTTATTTAGGAGCATGTAGAGCAAGACAGGGATCCTCTTGCCATCTTAGCCGATTTCCAGCTTTGTCTCCCTAACCCTAACTAGAGGAAATGGCGGGGACCAGTTGCACATGCGGTTAAATATTTTGGGGGAGGGCTTATTTTTGGGGGAGGGTTTATTTTTGGGGGAGGGTTTATTTTCAGGGGAGGGCTTATTTTGGGGGGAGAGCTTATTTTTGGGGGAAGGCTTATTTTCGGGGAAACACGGTACCTATAATGCTGTCTCCTCCTATTTTTCCATCAACAACAACCCTCTGAGATAGGCTAGGCTAAGCAAGAGTGATAGGCCCCAAATTTGACTAATTGTCCTTTGTTCCTACGGGACGATTAGAAGTCATGGTGTCCCATCTTCTATGTCAGGAATTGCTCAGTCAGTGTCCAAATGAAGTCATGAACTCGTAGCTTTATATATATAAATATATTTATTTATATTTATAATAAATATATTTGGTGTGGCTTTGTCAGTTACCTCATGATATTCCCGCTGTGTTGATTTACCTGATGATGTTCCTATTTGTCTGACTATCTTGTTTGGGGTGTATGTGTGTACGACTTCCTATTTGAAGTGTGTACGATGTTCCTATTTGCTTGACTATCTTGTTTGGGTTGTACAGGAACATCGTCAGGTAAATCAGCACAGTGGGAATATCATGAGGTAAATGACAGAGCCCACACAGCACACAAAGGAAAAAAGGCGGGAAACAAGGAAACTCCCCCTTTACTCTCACAGCAACCAATTACAGCTCAGATTCCCTCACGTAGGGGCCAGCTCTCTTCAACCAATTAGTTATAATTGTGTGTTCTTACTCATTGTCCAACCTTTCGCCGCTACAGCTATTAAATTAAATATCTTAACATTCTAATTCAGCACCTTCGCCACAATGCCATTCTAGCTCTCTGTTTCTGCAAGCTTTTTTCTTCAAGCAATGGATCACGGTTCCTTTTTTTCTTCTTTGTGCTAATGACTTAGCCCCTAAAGCCCTTTTTGTTCTTTTAGCAACTGGCTTTTCTTCTGCAGATGTTAGTTATTAGCACTTAGCTAACCTCCTACACCCTCTTTCTCTTTTAACTCTTAGCTCGGTCAAAAGCTCCCTATGAATCCACATCATTTTTCTGTTTCTTATGTTTCTCAAATGTATTTTTGAAAAGTCCCCAATGCCCCTAAAAGTAAACCCATTTTGATATAAGGATTTCTTACCCTCAGATCCAACCTATAAAATTTTGAAAATGCGTCTCTTGACATGAAAGGAGCATCTAGGATTATGTTGCAATCTCTCTTTCTGTAGCATAAAAGATCTTCAACTGATATGGTATCTCCTTCCCAAGATCCCCACTGCTTTACTTCTTCAACCAACTTCTCTCGATTGGTTAGGACCAGACCTAGAGGAGTCATTCCATTGTCTCTTTCTAAACTTTCTGAAAAATGAAATAATCACCAAGACAACTGAGAATGTTGGGGACCTTGAGGTCTTTGATGATGAGTTGGTTTTCCAACTTTTATCCAGATGATTGAAATCTATAATTATTGCTATCTCTCTCCACACAGAGAGACATTTATAATGTGATCTTGGAGATGGCCTGCAGATCTTCGACCTGGTGTGGTGGCTTATTCCGCGATCATATCATATTTTTCCTGCCTTCCTTGTATTCTTACCCAAATGCTCTTGACTGGGCCTTCATACTCAGATTCCTGGAGTTATGTCCTTCCTTCCCATATAATGCCACTACTTTTGTCCATTGTTTGGCTCACTCCTTTTCAATAAGTTTACATTCTTTGATTCTTGAATTTCTATTATGAATTTCTTCAATTTCAGTAATATCTCCTATATCATGACTGTGTTCCTGCATCCAGCAAGGTTTAAAATGCTTTCTAATAGCTCGCCATACTCTCTGCATTTGTTCCCTAATGATGGAGTACAGGTTATGACCAACAATTGGGACTGGACTTTTAGTCACTAAGTGGTGCAATTATTAAATTACATGGTAGAATCATATGGTCATTAAATGAATTTCACTTCCCCAACTGACCTTGTTTGCTGGAAGCTGGTTGGGAAGATCAACAATCACAACCATGTGCAACTGTTGGACAGTATTACTTGGTCTGTTGTGTGAATGTTTGGGTGGTTTAGGGGTGGGGAATTGTGGTGGGTGGGAGTATGTTTGGGGATTATTATGTGTGTTGGACCTGGTCTTTGGGTGTTAAGTGAATTTCGTTGTATGGGTATACTGTGTATACACGTACAATGGCAATAAAGTTATTTATTTGTTATTTATTTATTTATTTAACTGTCATAAATGTGAACTGGTTGTCAACGGCCCAAATTGTGATCATGGGACAATATGGGTGGTGCAATGGTTGTAACTTTCCAAGGCTGTTGTAATTTCAAATTCTTGTTAAAAGAATGGTCATAAGTCAAGGACTACCCATCTTGCCACCTAACTGGACTATTCCATTCCATGCTTATTGCTTACATATCTAGGTTACCTCTCCTAGTCCCATTCAAAATACTTGGCATCTCAACATTTTTCTGGCATTCTTCTCCCTCCCTAGACCAGGGGTGAAATCCAGTAGGTTCTGACAGATTCTGGAGAACCAGTAGCGGAAATTTTGAGTAGTTCGGAGAACCGGCAAATGCCCCCTCTGGCTGGCCCCAGAGTGGGATGGGAATGGAGATTTTGCAATATCCTTCCCACAGGAGTGGGGAGGGAATGGGGATTTTGCAGTATCCTTCCCCTGGAGTGGGGTGGGAATGGGGATTTTGCAGTATCCTTCCCCTTCCCATGTCCACCAAGCCACACCCACCAAGCCACATGCCCACCAAGCCACAACCCACAGAACTGGTAGTAAAAAAAAAATGAATTTCACCACTGCCCTAGACCTCATTTTATCCACACAAGGAATTTGAAGAACAAGGCACACAGAAGCACACAGATTTAGAGGAATATGTGACCAGCAAGGACTAAGCATTCTCATTATTTCCTTGTTTGACATTCTATACCTCTGACAACCAACATTACAGCTGAAAAGCAAATAATTCTTGAGTGCAGGATACCAAAAAAAAAAAGAGAAGGAAAAACAAAACAGAGATAGAATTGAAAGACATTGATGGATGGCACCCTGAATTGAAGCTCCCCACTCTCCAACATTAACTGGCAGGCTGCCCACCCAATACCACCATCTGAAATAGTCCAAGTGTCATCTCATAACGCTCATTGCTCTGGGATACCACAGACACTGACCAGTACAGAAGTCAAAAGACATCTAGGGAACCTGAAGAACCAAGTTATTACTCTAAATTGATCATCAAAGTCCATTCCCTGACAGTCTCCAAGGTCCCAGCAAACTCATCCCTACATCCCAACCTCACCTTCTCTTTACCTGCATTGGATTTTGTCTTGCAAAACTCCTAACCAGCAAAACCTGGTTGAGAATTCTGGATCGCTCTTCATCATCCAGCTTTCTTTTGTTTTTCCTCTGAGAAAAAAAGAGACCCAAAAGAAAGCTCTCAACTGCAACCACCATCATTTCCTGATCTGTGAAGTCCATCTGGACTCCAGATACATTTTGAGAAGAGAGATAAGACTGGAGGTAAATGCTTCCTATCGCCACATTTCAACTGCTTCATTTATTTGAAATATGTAAAATACAGTAATCATTTCTCAGGGGCAGAAGTCTGCTGGAGCAGTGGCAGTAACGCTATCTTGATAGATTTGGATGACTTTCCTTTGGGATGCGATGGATATGTGAGAAGCCAGAGATATTGCAGGCATCTGGAGAGAGGATGGGACCAAAAAGAAATCCAGCTTAAAATTAAGGAGAAATTTCCTGACAGTGAGAATAATTACCCAATGGAAAGGCTTGTCTCTGGACAGTTTGGGTGCTCCATGCACTACATTATAAGAAGAGACTGGACAGCCATTTCTCCACAATGGTTTAGGGTCTTCTTATCTAGGAGGCTTCCAAGATCTAATGCTGGTATTCTGTATATACAAAATGACCACTGAAGACCGACCATGAGGATTCCTCCATTCTCCTCAGATACAAGAATTTTAGAGGTCTTCTAGTCTAACCTTCTGCTCCATTTCAGACAAAGGGTTGTCCAACTCTTCTGAAAAGCCTCCAGTGTTGGAGCACCCACAAGTTCTGAAGATAAGCCATTCCACTGGTTAATTGTTCTCACTGTCAGGAAATTTCTCCTGGGTTCTAGGTTGCTTCTCTCCTTGATTAGTTTCCATCCATTGTTTCTTGTCCTGCCTTCAGGTGCTTTGGACAATAGGTTGACCCTGTTCTTTCTAAGGTAGGTAAAATGAGGACCCAGATTGTGGGGGCAATAAGATGACTTTGTATAAATATACAAAAGTATGAAGGCTATTGCTTAATGCATTGTAAGCCGCCCTGAGTCTCCGGAGAAGGGCGGCATATAAATCAAATTAAAAATAAAAAATAAAAAATGTTGAAACACTGCTATCATGTCACCCCTAGTCCTTCTCTCCATTAGACTAGATATACCCAATTTCTGCAACCGTTCATTGTATGTTTGAGCCAGGGGTGAAATCTACTTACCTTCCTTACCGATTTGGAAGTGCATGCGCCGCGCATCACATGCACGCACAGATCTTCTGTACATGCGCAAAACCTTCTGTGCATGTGCAGAGGGTTAAAAACACATTACTTCCTGGTTAAAACCAGGAAGTAACGACACCCGGGCGGGTGGGCGGAGCTTCGCTCCACCATCACTCCCGGTTCTCCGAACCACCGGCCACGATCACTACCGGATCGCCTGATCCGGTCCGAACCGGGAGCATTTCACCCCTAGTTTGAGCCTCCAGCCCCCTAATCATCTTTGTCGCTCTTCTCTGCACTCTTGTCCTTTGCAAAAATGTTAAAAGCAAATGTATGGAAGTGAATAAGGACTGTGAAAATAGAAAATGCAAAATTCTTTTGCCCATCAAGTCAAAATACCCACGTTAATACCCTCACCAATGAAAGTGCTGGCTGGGCTCTGCTGGGGGTGGGGAGGGGAGGATGGCCACACCTGAAACGATAGCTGGAGGCTCCTGCAGTTTTGGCTGTCCTTAAAGCACCTTTTTAAATGCCAGTCTATTTCCCATTTCTGATTTTAGAAGTCAGTCTTCATTTGAGATGATGGCAAAATCACAATTATGTGGGCACGGGGGAAATTTCAGCCGTTAATATACACAAATGAATTAAACTAGACGTAAGCTGGTTATGAAAGAATGACAGAGCTGGGAGGGAAGAGCCAGGCAGGAACGGGTGAATTTAACCATTATTAAAATCACAAACATTGCGATGGCTGACTGTAAACAATTTTTGCCACCCAATTAAACAATCCATTAAGTTATTTCTTTTCTCCTCTGAAGGAGAGGCTCGGCGCCAGCCGATTAACAAACTGTTGAGTTTGCAATGGTTAAAGCTCTGAGTTAATGGGGTTGCTTTCCAAAATCTGCCCTTTTCTTATATAAACCATTACAATGGCAACATCAAAACCCTTTTGTGTCATTCTGTTCAATCTTGGAAAAATCGGAAACATCCTGGCTTCTCGCACATGAGAAAATTGTGAGCCTGCAGTTTTGGTAAAGCGCGTAACGCATCTAGAAAGAATTTCATAATATTCCCTGCTTAACCCTCTCTCTTTGTATGCTCCTGGATGGGTGTTTTCCTGGCTGCTAAGTAAGTCCTAAAAGGGCTGGTTGCACTACATTAGAGTAGAAAAAAGAATTAAAATGTTGCAGGGAGGAGGGGGAAATTGATGCTCACTGTTACAATACTAGACAACAATACTCTTACAATACTCTTACAATACTAGACAACACAGTCTCAACAGTAAGAGTCCTTCAGGTTTCTAGGTTCTATCATATCTCAAGACTTAAAATGGACACCCAATCTCAAAAACATCATCAAAAAAGCTCAACAAAAAACATTCTTTCTGCGCCAACTCAGAAAGCTCAAACTGCCCAAGGAGCTGCTGATCCAGTTCTACAGAGGAATTATTGAGTCTGTCATCTGCACTTCCATAACTGTCTGGTTTGGCTCTGCAACCCAACAAGACAGACACAGACTTCAGAGGATCATTAGAACTGGAGAAAAAACAATTACTACCAACCTGCCTTCCATTGAGGACCTGTATACTGCACGAGTCAAAAAGAGGGCTGGGAAAATATCTACAGACCCCTCACATCCTGGACATAAACTGTTTCAACTCCTACCCTCAAAACGACGCCATAGAGCACTGCACACCAGGACAACTAGATACAAGGACAGTTTTTCCCCAAATGCCATCACTCTGCTAAACAACTAATTCCCTCAACACTGTCAAATAATTTACTATGACTGTATTACGATTATTCTTCTCTTCCTTACTAGTATCTATCTCTTCCCACTTATTACTATAAACCTGTTGCCTGTATCTTTCAATTATGGTGTTTTTATTTGTTTCCTAGTTTGATTTGATAGCTTATTAGTAATCTTGACTATCACTAATGGTTGTATCTTTTTATTCTTGATGAATGTATTTTATTCTCCTTATGTACACTGAGACAATATACACCAAAGACAAATTTCTTGTGTGTCCAATCATACTTGGCCAAGAAAGAATTCTATTCTATTCTATTCTATTCTATTCTATTCTATTCTATTCTATTCTATTCTATTCTATTCTATTCTCCAAATGCAAGATGTTGCATTAAAGTATTATTATCGGAGGGAGAGAAGGGGGAGGCAAAAAAAGTATAAACGAATGAGGCTAAAACATTGGAGATGGGGCACTTTAGCGAAGGAAAACAGATCAAAGTATGACATTATCATGACACCATCCTTGTTAGAAGGAGGGTTCTAATTCAGAAGCAAGCCAGATGTAGGTAGTCCTCAATTTACGACCACCATTGAGCCCAAAATTTATGTTGCTACGTGAGAAATTTATTAAGTGAGTTTTGCCCCATTTTATGACTTTTCTTTCCACATTTGTTAAGTGAATCGCTGCAGTTGTTAAATTAGTAATCCGGTTGTGAAGTGAACCTGGTTTCCTCATTGACTTGCTTGTCAAAGGTTTGCAAAAGGGGACCGCATGACCCCGGCACACTGCAACTGTCATAAATGTAAATCTGTTGTTAAGCATCCGAATGTAAATCACGTGACGATGGAGATGCTACAACGGTCGCTAAGTGTGAAAAATGGTCACCGGTCGTTTTTTTCAGTGCCGTTGTAACAACAGTCACTCAATGAATTGTTGTAAATTGAGGACTACCTGTGCTTTCTTTGCAAAAGCTTTCCTGTTTGGTCTTTGGGATTGTCTGGGAGGACTGGGAAATCCCGTCTGGATCCTTGGAGGACCACTTCCATGGGATGACTACCCAGAATCATAGAGTGGGAAGGGGCCAGAGAGAACATCCAATCCAACTTGATCACAACTGATGAAGCTTCTTGTATTAAAAGCAAAATGTTTTCTTCTTTCTTAAGAAAAAAAGTCACTTTTTTGAAAACACACCTTTGAGACAATCCAACTGAAAGCATCCCAAACCGATTCTTGGTGACCTCAGGCAGGGGGATTTTGTGGGAACCCACCACCTCTCAGGGTCATTGATTCCACGCCTAAATTGAACTTATTTTCTAATATTGTTGGAATCTGCCGGCCTTTCAGTTAAATCCATTACTCTGTGTTCTAAGTGACAGAGAAAGGGGTTGCGTGCACTTCCAAAATGGCAAAGAAGAAATGTATTGGTTCACATGCAAGTGTGAGCGGAGGACCTGGGTGCTACTACTGAAAGTAGACACCCTTTTTTCGGACTGGTGCAAGATTGGAAAAATAAAGATATTTCTCTTTTAACAGATTAACAGAGTTGGAAGGGACTTTATAGGTCATCTAGTCCAACCCCCCGCTCAAGCAGGAGACCCTAGACCAGGAGTCTGCAATCTTAAACACTCAAAGAGCCATTTGGACCCGTTTCCCACAGAAAAGAAAATACTGGGAGCCACAAAATCATTCCTGTGCCTGACTATTTCTTGAGCGGCCACAAAACTAGCATATGTAGTTCAATTAAATGTTCTGTTTTCTTCTGAAACTTTTCTTTTTTTGGATTTATCCATGGTTGGCCTACCGGGGATTGAAAAACTCAATAAATCACGTGCCAGTAGGTGTTGCACATTGGCGGCTGTGACGCATATTTGAGTGACAGGGAGCCGCAGCAGAGGGGTGAAAGAGCCACATGCGGCTCCAGAGCCGCAGGTTGCTGACCCCTGGCCTAGACCGTTTCTGACAAATGGCAGTCCAATCTTTTCTTAAAAGTCTCCATGAAACTCCCACAACTTCCAAAGGCAACTTCTGTTCCATGGGTTGATTTCTCTAGGTCTCTAGGTCTCCTTCTATTTCTCTATTTATATTAAATAAACCTATTTAAATATTATATAAATATAATATTTAATAATATTTAAATAATATATAAATTTTAAATAATTTATAATTTAAATAATATATATTTTTATTTTTTATATATATATATATATATATATATATATACTTCCAATTTTACGTGGGAGAAGACCCGAATAACCAAAGACCTACATATATATATATATATATATATATATATATTAGCATGAAGCCGAAAACACCAGCCTGAAGATGACGAATGAGATTTCGTCGAAACGTCGCCAAGACACTTCCAATTTTACGCGGGAGAAAACCTGAATAACCAAAGACCTATATATATATAAATTTATATATTTAAATATAGTATAAATGTATTCAAATAATATTTAATTTTAAATAATTTAGATTTATTTAAATAATAATATATAAATTTAAATAATTTAAATAATTTAAATAATAATATAAATATAAATCAGATATTTCTCTAGGCCTCCTTCTGTGTGACAAAATTTAAAGTGCAATCATCTCTTCCCTTCCGCCCTCTCCCCATTCCGTTTGCCTCTTCTCCAAGCTAAGCAATCCCATTTCTTCCAAACTACTCTTTGCAATTTTGGTTTTCAGTTGCCTTAACCTTTCTTCTGGTGGACATTAATACTCTCTCCATTTGCTAGGTTCCAAAAAACTATATTTCTCTGAGCAGAGCACGCCCTTGCCTTGGTCCATTTTTCTCTGCCACATCAACACTGTGACTGTGATTCAGTTCGCAATAAATGGCTCTCCCAAAATCGTTTTTCTTTCCACAAAAGGGGGAAAAAAAAAAGAATTGAAAAACAAAAAAAACAAAAAAAAACTAAGCCAAGTATTGTCCATCTTAGCCTCCTGCAATTGTTTTCACTTCTTCAGTGAAGAAGTTTACATTTGTCTGTCTGAAACATGGCCTTGTACTTTGCGGCCCATTTTTAAAAATTTATCTATAAACAACATTCTGAAGTTTATCTATTTATTTGGCTCCTAGGACACTGGCTGTCCCACCCAACACTGGGTCATCGGCAGCCCTGATAAACATCTAATCTGCTTTGACAATCAGTGGATCCAGATAACATCCAGGATTGTTCTCACTGTCAGAAAATTTTTCCTTGTTTCCAGGTTGAATATCTCCTTGACCAGTTTCCATCCATCATTCCTTGTCTGGCCTTCAGGTGCTTTGGAAAATAGCTTGACCCCCTCCTCTCTGTGGCAGCCCCTCAAATATTGGAAGACTGCTATCCTGTCTCCCCTGGTCCTTCTCTTCTCTAGACTAGTCATGCCCAGTTCCTGCAACTGTTCATCGTATGTTTTAGTCTCCAGTCCCCTAGTCATCTTGGTTGCTCTTCTCTGCACTTTTTCTAGAGTCTCAACATCTTTTTTATAGTGTGGTGACCAAAACTGGATGCAGTATTCTAGGTATGGATAGGAGCAGGGGTGAAATCCAGCAGGTTCTGACAGGTTCTGGAGAACCGGTAGCGAATATTTTGAGCAGTTCAGAGAACCGGTAGCGGAAAATTTGAATAGTTCAGAGAACCGGCAAATACCACCTCTGGCTGGCCCCAGAGTGGGGTGGGAATGGAGATTTTGTAATATCCTTTCCCCAGGAGTGGGGTGGGAATGGGGATTTTGCAGTATCCTTCCCCTGCCATGCCCACCAAGCTACGCCCACAGAACCAGTAGCAAAAGAATCTGGATTTCACCACTGGATAGGAGTCTTTCAGTATTTGAGGGGCTGCCAGAAAGAAGGGGAGGTCAACTTATCCTCCAAAGCACCTACCAATTGATCAAAATTCAGATCCTTGGCAACTGACTCATATTTATGACGGTTGCAGTGTCCCAGGGTCATGTGGTCACCTTTTACGATCTTCTAACAAGCAAAGTCAATGGGGAAATCTGGCTTTCATGCGTAAGGCGGGACTAAGACCCACAATCTCCTGGTGATTGGCTCAAAGTTACTCAGCTGTTTTTCATGCTTAAGGCGGGACTAGAACTCACCGTCTCCTGGTGATTGGCCTGAAGTCGCCCAGCTGGCTTTCAATGCTAAAGGCGGGACTAGAACTCACAGTCTCCTGGTGATTGGCCCAAAGTCACCAAGCTTTCATGGCTAAGGAACATCACTTCTCACTTTCTAGCCTGGTGCCTTTTCTTTGAGAAGGAGGATCTGAAGGCTGTTGTGATACCACACAAGCATTTCCACGCCGTTCCTGATCTCTGCCCAGCTGTTTCTCGTTCAGTTCAACTATCGGCATCCTGGCCTCAGTGGACCATGTAATCTGCAGCAGTAGCCAGATGTAACACTTCCACTTCCAGAGCATTTCTCTTAAAAGCGTGGAAAACTAAAGATGACTGATAACCAAAGCTGCTTGTGTTCATTCAGAGCCCCGAGCTGTTCAGATTCCGTTTGGCAAAGTCATTCTACACCCAACCAGCACGGCGATACAGCATTTCCCTATTTTGAGGAGTGCTAAATGCGTTGACTTTAAATGCATCAGGTTCGGTCTTGTGCCACGATGGTGACGTGACCAGTTATTGGGATTCAAATAATTTAACAGCCGGTTCTCTGCCCTAATGACCAGATGGGTGGGTGTGGCCATGGTGGGCATGGCCGGGGGGGGGGGGTGACAGGCAGCACTCGGCCTCCTGCACCCTCCTGGGAGGAAAAGCGGGCCGTGGGGGGACACGTCCCCCCCGTGCCCCATTTTGGACCTAGGAGGCCTCCTTGCACTTACCAAAATGGGGCATGTAGGGACTCCTGGAAGGGGCGGGATGAGAAGCAGTAGGGCCAGCCAGCAATTTAACTACCAGTTATCCCAAACCGGCTGAATCCCATGACTGGTGACGTCGCTAACTCAACTCATGGGATGGCAGGGACATACATGAATACAGGTAGTCCTCAAGTTATGACCACAGTCAAGCCCAAAATTTCTGTTGCTAAACGGGATAGTGGTTAAATGACTTTTGCCCCCTTTCTTACAAACTTTCTTGCCACAGTTACGTGAACCAATGAAGGTGTTAAAATTAGTAACATGGTTGTTAAGTAACTTTCAGCCAATCACCAGGAGACTGTGGGTTCTAGTCCCGCCTTAAGCTTGAAAGCCAGCTGGGTGATTTTGGCCAATCACTCTGTCTCAGCACAACCCACTTCATAGGGTTGTTGTCAGGGATGGGATTCAGCCAGTTCGGACTGATTCGAGCATACCAGTAGCTCCGACAGTCAGCTGAGAGCGAACCGGTTCGCTCCGACGATCAGCTGGGCCTGCCCACCCGCCCCTGCGCTAAACCGATTTCTAAATTTCTTTGTTTGAAGCCCAGGTGATAGGCACAGCAGAGCGGATTGCTGCGTCTTGGCTGTTTTACTCACCAGGTCTGCAGTAGAAGGTAAGTTTTAGAGCTGTTTTCAATCGTACTGCATGTGCGTGGAGTGTGTGTTTGGACCGCGTGAAGCGAACTGGTTGTTACACCAGTTGAATCCCAGCCCTGGTTGCTTTTGTGGGGGAAAATAGGAGGAGGAAGCAAATAAATAAAGGCATTGTCAGGTGATGTTAACATCTCAGTACCTAAGCTGAAGATCCAATTTCTACTTCTTTGCCAAGAATTCCTGGTGTGTAAATAATAGGTAGTCCGATTGAGGTTATTCGAAGCTACTTGTCCATTGGACCTCAATTACCTAGGAGAAGTAGCCTGACCCAAATGAGCTCAGCAAGACTGGACCTCATTAGAACTTGGACAGGAGACCACGAGGTAATCCTAGGGATTAGGCTAGAAGACAATATCCCAGACGAAGGAAATGACAAATGAATTTTGTACTGCTGCCCACAAAACAACATGGACGTGTCCATCAAAATAAGCCACTAGGAGCCCAGATGGAAAGAAACTGGATTTTTTTTTTTTTTACAAAACATGTTCCCTTGATTTATAAATACTGTGCATCAAAATCTGGAACGTGAATTAAAAAATCTTCTCGGTGGAAAACCTGACTGGAAAAAAATGTACACACATATTGTAGGTTTGATATAACACATTACATACGTGGCTGCCCCCACATCTCCACATTTCTGAGCACAGTATATTTCAAGCACAATCAGTTGACATTTCCAGAGAGTCAGTTTAATGTCCTGGTTAACGTCCTGGCCTAGAAACCAGGAGATTGTGAGTTCTAGTCCTGCCTTAGGCATGAAAACTGGCTGGGTGACTTTGGGCCAATCACCAGAAGATGGTGAGTTCTAGTCCCACCTTAGGCCTAGTCAGACAGCTGGGTGATTTTGAGCCGATCCCTCTCTCTCAGCCCATCCTATCTCACAGGATTGTCCTTGTGGGGAAAAAAATGGGAGGAGGAAGGAGTATCATGTATGTTCACTGCCTTGACTTACTTATGAAGTAACAAAGGCGGGATAAAAATTTAATAAATAACAATAAATTTCCAAAGTA
>NW_027256887.1:85150359-85167859 GCF_029215685.1 Pituophis catenifer annectens
CAGGCAAGTCTTCGACTTATGACCGCAATTGGGACCACCAGAACATCTGTTGCTAAGCAAGGAGGTTGTTAAGGGAATCACCACAGTTGTTGAGTGAGTCATGCGGTCGTTAAACGAATCGGATTGAGTTTTCCAGTGGAAGCTGGCTGGGTAAGTCGCAAATGGCGATCACGGAACTGCAACTGTTTTAAGTACATGCCGGTTGCTGGGCACCCAAGTTTTGATCACATACTGTGGGGAATGCTACGATGGTCGTAAGGGCGAGGACTGGTTGTAAGTCCCTTTTTTCGGTCTCTTTGCAACTTCGAATGGTTTCTAAACAAATAACAATTTGCACTTAGGTTTATACACCGCTTCATAGCCCTTGACAGCTCTCTCTAGGCGTTTTGCAAATGTCAGCATATCCCCCCCCCCAAATAATCTGGGTCTTCATTTTACTGACCTCAGAAGGATGGAAGGCTGAGTCAACATTGAGCTGGTCAGAATCGAACTCCTGGCAGTGGGCAGAGTTCGCCTGCAATAGCACTTAGACTTATATACCGCTTCACAGTGCTTTTACAGCCCTCTCTAATCTGGTTTATAAAGTCAACCTCTCACCCCCAACAATCTGGGTCCTCATTTTACCGACCTCGGAAGGACGGAAGGCTGAGTCGACACTGAGCCAGTCAGAATCGAACTCCTAGCAGTGGGCAGAGTTTGCCTGCAATAGCACTTAGACTTATATACCACTTCACAGTGCTTTTACAGCCCCTCTCTAAGCGGGTTACAGCGTCAGCCTCTCGCCCCCTACAATCTGGGTCCTCATTTTACCGAACTCGGAAGGACGGAAGGCTCAGTCAACCTTGAGCCGGTCAGTTTGATCCTGACTGCCAGCAGTCGGCAGAGTTAGCTTGCAATACTGCATTCTAACCACTACGCCACCTGGCTCAAATGGTTGGTAAATTGAGGACTAACCTGTAATTGACCTGCTTCCCAGGTGTATCCTTTTCACTACGAGCAGTAGCTGGTTTTCCCAATCTCAGTTTGCAAGCACCTATTGAATTTCTAAAGAGGAATGGAATTACCGGCAAGTTCTACCTGCAGAGATACAAATGCATGCTTCCTCCCCTCCACCCACACCCCGGCCGTATGCCCCCCATTTTGCAATGTCAATACGTCATTGCAAGATATTTGGGCAATAAATGGTCCGAAAGCAGCTTGCTGGTCGTGAGGAGATAACCACTCCTGGCAGGACCGGTTCTCTGCTGCCTTGGCAGAACCCTATTCCCAATTTTATGATTTATTTTTTCCTGCCTGTTCAACAAAACTGGCTCCCAAAAAAATTTCCAGAGAAAATTCTAGAACAGAATGTGACTTTTATCAGAGGCTCCAGCTGAGATTCCCAAAATATCTCCGGCTTGTTCCTGAAATCTATTCAGGGTGTGAATAAGGCTTGGTGATTGACTGTCATCAAGCAGCAGCCTTCGCTCATAAAAATCCGAAGGCAAGCAACCAGACACAGCTTCCGGTATAGCTGTTAGGAAAAGCATGAGAAAAACAGCCCTGGTGTGGGTTTTTTGTTGTTTTTTTTTTGCAGATTTCTAAATATCACTCAACCTTTGCTTCAAATTAATAACTCTCAATTATGTGGGTCCATTTCGGACAAATGAAGTGCACTTGTTGGAAACCAGGCTGCGATGTCTCAGCGTTGCTATCCGTGAGAGCTACAAACGGCGAGAGAAGTGGCGCATCAAAAGGGGGAAAAAAAAAACAAACCCGAATAAGAGTGGGAAGAAAGTACAGGTCGTTCTCGGCTCGTGACAGTTCGTTTAGGGACCGTCTGTCGTGACGACGGCGCTGACCAAAGTGATTTACAACCGTTTTTTTTTTCACGCTGACAACCATAGCAGCATCCCCTGTGGTCACGTGATCGAAATTCGGGGGCTTGGGAACTGACTCATATTTATGACGGTGGCGGTGTCCCCAGGGGGAGGGAGGTCACGTGATCCCCTGTTGCGACCTTCTGACAAGCAAATTCAATGGAGATGCCAGATTCACTTAACAACCATGTCACTAACTTAGCAACCGCAGTGATTCGCTTAAAAACCGTGACAGGAAAAGCCGTAAAATGGGGCAAAATTCACTTCACTAATGTTTCACTTAGCAACATAAATTTTGGGCTCACTTAGGGTCGTAAGTCGAGGACTACCTGTATCGCTAGACCTCACCTCCCAACCCTTCAGTTTTGGGACCATTTAAAGTTACAACAGAGGGATGCAGTGGCTCAGTGGCTAAGACACTGAGCTTGTAGATTGAAAGGTCGGCAGTTCAGCGGTTTGAATCCCTAGTGCCGTGTAATGGGGTGAGCTCCCGTTACTTGTCAAAGCTTCTGCCAACCTAGCATTTTGAAAGCATGTAAAAATGCAAGTAGAAAAATAGGGACCACCTTTGGTGGGAAGGTAACAGCATTCCATGCGCCTTTGGCGTTGAGTCATGCCGGCCACATGACCATGGAGACGTCTTCGGACAGTGCTGGCTCTTCGGCTTTGAAACAGAGATGAGCACCGCACCCTAGAGTCAGGAACGACTAGCACATATGTGCAAGGGGAACCTTTACCTTTACCTAAAGTTACAGACAGCATTGAAAGAAGTGACTTTACAGCCACTCCTCACATTATGACCAATGCACCATCCCCACAGTCATGTGATCAAAATTCAGGCGCTCGGCCACTGGCATGTATTTATGACATTTGCAGTATTCCAGGATCATATGATCACCACTTGCGACCTTCCTGGCTGGCTTCCAACAGGCACAGTTAAAGGGGAAAGTCATGTTTACTTATTGACCATATGATTCACTTAACAATTGCAGTGTGGCAAAAGGATAAGAGCCCTGGTGGCAGAGTAGTCAGAACGCAGTATTGCATGCTAACTCTGCCAACTGCCAGCAGTTCGATTATCACCAGGCTCAAGGTTGACTCAGCCTTCCATCCTTTTGAAGTCAGTAAAATGGGGATCCAGATTGTTGGGGGGCAATAGGCTGACTCTGTATACCCCTTAGAGAAGGCTGTAAAGCACTGTGAAGCGGTATATATCTTGTTTCTCCCAAAATAAGACCCATCCGGAAAATAAGCCCTAACATGATTTTTCAGGATGCTAATAATATAAGCCTTGCCCCCAAAATAAGCCCCAGTTAAGATCATCAGCCAGACGGACACATTTTACTATTGAAAATAAGACCTAACTGGAAAATAAGACGTAATGTGTCCTTTGGAGCAAAAATTAATATAAGACCCAGTCTTATTTTCAGGGAAATACAGGTAAATCTAAGAGCTATTGCTATCATGGCGAAATGGTCACCCTGACAATCGGAATAAGTTCAGTCTTAACTTTCTAAGGAAAAGTGCTCAAGAAGACCAATTCTAAGTTGATCAATGACAGGATGTCCTCTGTGGGATCTGGAGTCTTCTAAAAGCAATCCAACTTTAGGGTTAGGTTCAAATAATACACCTAACTTCTTAAGTGACATAACCCATCTTCTGCATTTGTATTTGCATTACATGTTAAGACAAAAAATAATACCGAACATCATTACCCTGTTTCCCCCAAAATAAGACATCCCCTTATAATAAGCCCAATCAGGCTTTTGAGCGCACGGCAATAAGGCCAAGCGCTTATTTCAGGGTTCAAAAAAATATAAAACAGGGTCTTATTTTGGGGGAAACACGGTATTATTCTGTCGTTTGGATGTACAGAGAGAGCTTCTGCACCAGAGACAAACTCCTTGTGTGTCTAATCACACTTAGCCAGATAAAGTATTCTATTTGTTAAGGATATTCTCATAACCAATGTTGTGGGTTATTGAGCAGAGTACCCTTTGAGTAAACGCATGAAAAGCTACTGGGAGTGGTTGTGAACAATCACAGTCAACATACAAACACACTGAGTTGTTGTAGTCTTTTACTTTTAAAAAAAGTAAAGCAAAGTCCAAAAACAATCCAAGTCATACACAGATAAGACGAGAGTTAAAAGATCAATCCAGGGATATTTCAAGTACAAAGTCTTTTTACCAGTTGTAGTCATACACAATAAAACAGTTCTTCTTGAGTTTCAAAACAGGAACAAGTTCAATATCAAAACATTCAATAAATAGTAGAAAGCAACATGTAGCTATGAACAAACAGTGATCATGCAGAGAGATCAGGTAGAGAGTTACAGCAAATAAGCAGGTAAAAATGGTGTAGTATCCACACAAGCCATGATCCTGACTTCCCTTAAGTACATTGGCTACAGAGCTTAGCCACTCAGGATACAGGATGATGCAATACAGTCTTAAAGCAATATAATACCTTTCTGACTGCAAACATACATTGTTGATTTATATATTGCCTGACCAACTAGTTAAACAAATAACCATTTCCTAACACTATTCTATAGTAAAACTATATGCAGTTTATTTAACAACTGTCGTGCTTAGCAATGGAAATTCTTAGGACTAATCTGTATTGGGCTGGCTTTCACACCGCTGCTTGGTCAAGGAACTGTATCGTTCTCCTCAGAGAAGTAAATCGGTGGTAGTGGAAGGGAAATCAGCCATGGTGAACAACTGCTATGAATTATGCAGGGGATGATGCTCCACTGACTTTCCACTAAAAGCCATCTCTCATTGTTACCCAGGATCTGCATCTTACAAAGTGCTAAGAAATGTTCCTCGGTCCACGTGATGCACTTTTGGAATCCGTGAACTAAGGATGAAGCAAGTCCTCCTGTTATCTTTAGAGATGCTTGCTTTAGATCAGGGGTGTCAAACTCCAGGCCCGCAGGCCGGATCCGGCCCACGGGGTGCTTAGATCTGGCCTGCAGGGCCGCTATGGAAACAGCAAAGGACCAGCCTGTGATGCCTCTGGCAGCAAAAACAGAGCTTCGCGGCCTTCCCAAGCTCCGTTTACGCTGGCAGAGGGTTGCAGGAGGCCGTCGCAGCCGAAAACAGAGCTCGGGAGTCCATTTTTGCTGGCAGAGCGCTCGGGCTGCCACAGGCGCCCCCCTGACATGTGTGATGTCAAGCTGGCCCTTCCCCACCCTGGCCATGTCCACCCCATCCCCCCCCCAAGGTCAAACACAAACCCTGATGTGGCCCTCAATGAAATCAAGTTTGACACCCCCGTTTTAGATTGAAACTTGGCTTACTGCCAGCATCTCTGAGAGGGATCTTGGAGTCCTAGTGGACAATCACTTAAAAATGAGCCAGCAGCCAAAAAAGCCAACACAGTCCTAGGCTGCATTAACAGAGGGATAGAATCAAGATCACATGAAGTTCTAGTATCGCTTTACAAGCCTTGGTAAGACCGCACTCAGAATACCGCATCAAGTTCTGGTCACCACAATATAAAAAAGATGTTGAGAGTCTGGAAAGAATGCAGAGATGAGCAACTAAAATGATTAGGAAGTTGGAGGTTAAAACATATAAAGAACGGTTACAGGACTTGAGTATGTCTAGTCTAATGAAAAGAAGGAGTAGGGGTGACATGTTAGCAATGTCCCGATATTTGAAGGTTTCCTACAAAGACAAGGGAGTCAAACTAGACAAGAAACAATGGATGGAAACTAACCAAGGAGAGAAGCAACCTAGAACTAAGGAGAAATTTAACGGTGACAGCTACCAAGCAATGGAATAACTTGCCTTCAGAAGTTGTGGTCGCTCCATCACGGGAGGTTTTCAAAAAGAGACTGGACAATCGTTTATCTGAAATGCTCAAGCAGGGGGTTGGACTAGAAGACCTCCAAGGTCCCTTCCAACGTCCAACATTCTATGTGCTGTGAAATGATAGCTCTTGAGAATAGGGGTAGGTTCCTACTGCTTACGGCAATGCTCAGCAACTCACAAATTTCCTTATTTTTTATTATTATTATTTTTATTATTATTAAATGAATTTGTATACCGTCCTTCTCCCAAAAGGGACTCGGGGCGGTGGACAGCCAAAATTAAAATACATACGATACAAAAGTTAAGATAGCTAAAATAAATTAAATCAATCGGCCTCCCAATTTAAAACCCCAAGTCTATAAAATTTAAAAATTCCCATTAAAAAACCATTTAGGCTAGGCCGGCTTGCTGGAATAAATAAGTCTTCAGGGCCTTACGGAAAGTACGGAGGTCTGGGATTATCAGTTATCTCAAGCAGATTATCAGTTATCAGTTGAGATTATCAGTTATCTCAAGCAGAATTTCAGTTTTAGGGATGGAAGTTCAAAGTTCTTAGAAGTTCTATGAGTTATGAAACTCATAGAAGATGCCATCCCTTTATTAATCCCTATAGCAACTCATCTCAAAAGAGATTAGGCCTAAAAAAGATATACCTGTTCATTTTTGACAGCGCAAAGGCTAGGAAAGGGGGAGGGGTTTAAATAAAAACCCTTATCCATAGCAACCGCTGAAGATTTTTTTTCCCCCTCTCCATCTTCATCTGCCCCCTCCCGAAATAGCTTGTTAAAAATCTCAGGTGTACATCTATTTTTGATTATGTGTAATCCAATCCTATTATCTGTCTCCAGGCAGCTTTTCCACACAATTCCTACACAATGGATAGACTGCTGAATTGCTGTGTTTATTGGTCAGTCCCTGAGACCTTGGAAAAAAAGAAAGCTCTAAAAAAAAAAAACCTCACCTCAATGGAGAAATTTTATTGTATATAGGAATATTGGCAAACTGCCTGGAGCGAACAATGAAAAAAATCGAGCTAAACAAAATGTTTAAGCTTCTGCATAGCTTTAAATTGCCTTCAAGGTATCCCATTATCTAGTACTATATCTCCTGACCTCCTGATTCATATTTTTGGGGGGCAGTTGACAATTGGTCCCACTCGTTATACCAACCACAATAGAATGAATGCAACCCACAAATGAAATCGGTTTAAAAAAAAAAGAAGAAGACTGGAGTAGCTTACATTTTTAAAAAGCGTACAAGATGGATAACAAATCTCTTTCAGCTACTTTTATCATTTTAAGACTCCTTCCAGCTTCCTTTATCCTGAGATGCTTACAAGGAAGATACAAGTAGCTTCATTTAGAGACTGCCTTGTTTAGCAAACATTCACAGTTATGATGGTGATGAAAAAGTAATCCAACATTAAGGATGGGCACTAGGAAACAGGAGATAAGACGCCATTTGCAGGACATGCTGTCAGATTATTCATGAACTGGCAGAGACATAGCAAATAAGTTAGCCAATGGGAGCTGAGGCAGACTGGAGCCAGGGCTTGTCTTAGTCTGCAGCTTCTGAGTCTGTGCAAAGAATTGAAACTGAAACGAAGCAGTCTGTGCATGCTGGTCTGCTCTGCTGAAATGAAACTGACTGTTCTCTCCTGCCTTGTGTTCTACCTGTAACTTCTACCACATTGAAGAATCAACTATTGGTATTGTAAATACTTCATCTGTTATTATGTATATGCAGAAGTTAATGAATACAACTGAATCGGTTATCTGTGTGTGCTTCTGGATTTGATTTTTGCAAGAAACTCTGATACAAGCAACTGCTTCTTTATATATATATATATCTGCTTTCTGCTTTTAAAACATTTTTATTTATATCTGCACTGGCTCCCAGTGGTCTTCCGGGTGCGATTCAAGGTATTGGTTACCACCTTTAAAGCGCTCCATGGCATAGGACCTGGGTACTTTCGAGACCGACTTCTGCCACCAACAGCCTCCCACCGGCCAGTTCGCTCCCACAGAGAGGGTCTCCTCAGGGTGCCATCAGCCAAGTTACGTCGGCTGGCGACACCCAGGGGGAGGGCCTTCTCTCTGGGAGCCCCTGCCCTGTGGAATGAACTGCCCCCGGAAATGCATAAGATCTCCGACCTCCGTGTATTCCGCTGTGCCCTCAAGACCCTGCTATTCCGCCAGGCCAGGCTATTAAATTGGGTTTTAAATTTTGGGGTTTTAAATCTGAGCCGAAATTATGTAATAATTTTAATTATTTTTTAATTGATGTTTGTCTTTGTGTTTTTAATAGGCTGTACACCGCCCTGAGTCCTTCAGGAGAAGGGCGGTATAGAAATAAAATTATTTGTTTATTTATTTATTTATTTATTCATTTATTTATTTTAAAAATAATTTTATGTGAACCATTGGGAGGAAAGAAAGAGAGAAGGGAAAGAAAACAATTCTAAACCATTTTGCTGAGAGCATATTTTGTTTTTCAAACAATTTTTACCCTGTGGAGCAATAAATCTTTAGAAAACACAGCAACTGGGAAAATCAAATTGCTTGTATTTGCCTATTGACAAGTCATATTTCCCATAATTATTTTCTAAGGCCAGGTTGGTCGGTCCTAAGCATTCATCCACTATAAAAAGCCAGAGTCAGTGCTTTCAGGATTTCACTTAATATTCTGGAGCAATTTATAGCTGAGGTGAGGAAAAACAAAGGCATTCCCTCCAAATATTTGCTGTTTAACAAGGTACAGTTGTGTCAGGAATAGAAGCTGTTCGATATGTTTATCACAAAATCTCTAATCGAGACGCTTATAATTTTTCCACTGAGCGCCGAAAAACTGATGCTTTCGAATTGTGGTGTTGGAGAAAACTCTTGAGAATCCTTTGGACTGCAAGGAGATCCAATCCGTCGATCCTAAAGGGAATCAACCCAGAATGTTCTTTGGAAGGAGAGATCCTGAAGCTGAAGCTCAAATACTTTGGGCCACCAAATGAGAAGAGAGGATTCCTTGGAAAGGGCCCCGATGTTGGGAAAGATGGAAAGCAGAAAGAGAAGGAGGACAGGAGAAGATGAGATGATTAGATAGTGTCATCTAACACTAGTGTCATCTAACACTAGTGTCACAAACGAAGATGAATTTGGACAAACTCTGGAAGACAGTGGAGGTCAGGGGGCCCTGCATGTTATGGTCCATGGGACCATGAAGAATCGGACATGACCAGAGGTGGTATTCAGCCGGTTCGGACTGGTTCAGGTGAACCGGTAGCGGAAATCGTGGGGGGGCCCGCTCCGCCCCCACCCAGGCTCTATGCTGTCCTATTGTGTGAGAGAGCAAAGCGCATGCTGTTGTGGCTCCGACCCCCGAGCCCGTCTTATCGGAGGAAGAAGGCTCCGAAAGGGAAGGAGAGGAGTTGGCCGGGCCTCCCTCTCCAGGACCCTCCTCTCTGGCAATGCCTCAGGTGTCTCCCGATGGAGAAGAGATTAGCCAGGAGCCAGGAATCCCCGCGCAGGCGCAGTCGGACAGTGACGGGAATGAGTCTTGGCTGGATCCACGCCAGTGTCAGAGAGATAAGTGCACGCAACAGAAGAGGAGGCATGCCAGAGATTAGGCTGAGTCACTGGACCACACCCCACAGGGTATAAAAGGGAGCGTGGTGGCCAGTCAAGCCTTGTGACGAATAAAGCTGAAAGCTTCCATGCCATTCTGCATTGCCGGACTTTTGCTATAGGCTTTGCTGGATTATATTTGGATTTAAGTTACTCTGTAATTATTGAACATTTTACTTTGATGTACCAGAAGCGGAGAGAAGTTATCTCTTCCCTTCGTGAGTAATAAACTCTTGGCAGGCAACCACTAGGTTGCTGCCAAGTTCTGTTATCATAAGGATAAGGATTTTGTCGGCTGGTTTGGTTTTTAACTCTTGGACGTCTGTTGGTGTGTGTGCGTGTGGGACGGGGACAGAACACATGCATGGAAGGCTGTGTGCATGCGCGAGAGATCACATTTGCGAACTGGTAGGGAAAGTAAGTGAATACCACCCCTGGACATGACTCAGCGATTGAACAACAGCAACATGATTTCTCCAAAAAGAAGGTGCTCATACCACATCGAAATATTTTTAATAAATATAGCAACAATACCTAAGAGGAAAGTTCTCACAGGCACCTGTATTGGTCATTGTTATAAGGAGGAGTTTTCTAGGGCTTCCAGTTCTTCTTTGTACAACTGAGAAACTTCTTGGCTTCTTGCATTTCAATTAAAGCCTGGATTTGGGGGGGGGGGGTATGTTAATAACTACTATGGAGCTTTTGCAGATTAGTAAGTAAGGGCAGCTAAGGAAGTTCAGAAAAAGAGAGAAGTGTGTAGTAATAATTAAGAGGAAGCAACCTGGACCACTTTTCAATGATAAAGTAAGCTCAAGAAGATCGCCCCCTCATCCCCCCCCCAAATGCTAAAACATGCAAAATTAATCCATAATCCATAATCCATAATCATGACTAAACGCCAAAGGCACACAGAGTGCTGTTACCTTCCCACCAAAGGTGGTCCCTATTTTTCTACTTGCATTTTTTATGTGCTTTCGAACTGCTAGGTTGGCAGAAGCTGGGACAAATAACGGGAGCTCACCTCGTTACGCGGCATAAGGGATTCGAACCGCTGAACTGCCGACCTTTCGATCGACAAGCTCAGCGTCTTAGACACTGAGCCACTGCGTCCCTGTATTTCAGAAGTTCCTACGGTACAATTTGCTACCCCTTGTTTAGCAACTATTCGAAGTTACAATGGCACTGATAAAAGTGACTGATAGCTAGTCCTCAAACTTAGGACTGTTGGCATGAAATCAAGCGTCAATTTGAATCTTCCAGGTGGAATAACGTATTGCGCTTTAGGAGATTTGATCCATCATGGGATCAAAATTCAGGAGTTTGGCAACCAACTTGTATTTGTGATGGTGGCAGCATCTCAGGATCATGTGACCTCATCTGCTCCTTCCCCAAACGGCTTCCAACGAGCAAAGTCGAGGAGAGAAGCTGGATTCGCTTATCAACCACCTGATTCAGTTAAATAACTGCAGTGATTTCCTTAACAACTGTGGTGACAAAAATGTCATAAAATCAGGTGTGGTTCGACACCTCCCTCTTAATAACCTCCCTGCTTAACAACAGAAATTTGGGTCCCAATTGTCATAAATGGAGGACTACCTGGAGTTTAGAACCCAACACATGTTTAATGTTAACTACAGGCAGGGGTGAAATCCAGCAGGTTCTGGAGAACCGGTAGCGGAAATTTTGAGCAGTTCTGTGAACTGGTAGCGGAAATTTTGAGTAGTTTAGAGAACCGGTAGCGGAAATTTTGAGTAGTTTGGAGAACCGGTAGCGGAAATTTTGAATAGTTCGGAGAACGGGCAAATACCACATCTGGCTAGCCCCAGAGTGGGGTGGGAGTGGAGATTTTGCAGTATTCTTCCACGGTCACGCCCACCAAGCCACACCAAGCCACGCCCACAGAACCGGTAGTGAAAAAAATTGGATTTCACCACTGACTACAGGCATTATTTTTTGCAATGGGGAGAGGAGGAAATCGTAAGAATATCCACCAGAAATGTTCCAAAGTTGCTTTTTTTTTTCAAAAGACAACTGGACTTTGTTTTTTCTTTGAAGACGTTTCACTTCTCATCCAAGAAGCTTCTTCAGCTCTGACAGGATAGTGGGGAAGGGAAGGATTTATACTCCTTGCAGACAGCTGGTCATTTGCATCCTTTTAGAGAGCCATTGAGGCCACTCCACACCCATTTGCACTACTCAGATAAATCTCCAGGTGGCCTCAAGGACTCTCTAAAAGGATGCAAATGACCAGCTGTCTGCAAGGAGTATAAATCCTCACATTCCCCATCGTTCAGTCTGAGCTGAAGAAGCTTCTTGGATGAGAAGCGAAACGTCTTCAAAAGAAAAACCAGAAAATCCAGTTGCTTCTTGGGAAAAAACAGCCTCTTTGGCCAACCGTGACCTGGATGACTGAGAATCTCCACAGACATCCATCAAAAAATGTGTTGGCTGCTGGGAAGTGTAGTTCAGCAACGTCATCAGGAGGTTTATAAATTCCTCCTCCTTACATTAGAATATAGCACGATTAAAGGGGTGGGGGGGGGGAACCATAAAGCACGGCAGCTTTTTAATGGCGTTTTAAATACCAAGCAATCACATTACTTCTGTTATCATTTTAATGTTATTATCTGAAGGGCATCAAGCTGTGAACAAAAGGGAAATGCTGGCAAGGAAGGATAGAAACATGTTTTTGCAATGAAATCAACTGTCAATTTGAATCTTCCAGATGGAATAACATATTGGGCTTTAGGAGATTTTTTGGGGGAGGGGGGAGAAGGACCATAAGTTATCTTGAAATTCAAACAGGGAGGTTTATATCCGAAACAACTCCCAACCTCATTCATTGTAAATAAAAAATACCGGGCGCAAAGATTATCTCAAAATCTCCTTGTTTCTTAAACGCTGGCTTGGCGTGGCCCATTAAGCTTAGGCGTGTCTGTCTGAGATTTTTGAGGAATAAAAAATAGTCCTCCACTTATAACAGTTTGTTTAGTGACCGTTTAAAGCTACAACGGCGCTGAAAAAAAGTGACTTAGGATTTTTTTTCACACTTACGACTGTTGCAGCATCCCAGCAATGGGTTTCACTTATTTCTTCCAGCGGTTCGCCACGTGCACCCACATTCACTTCACACGTGTGCGCACCTTCCATGCATGCGCCCAGACTTTTGTGCACACGTTTTGCTCACGCACGTGCCTTCTATGCATGTGCCAGGCCTCAAAAAGGTGGCTAAATAGGATGGCATAGCGCCGGGGCGGGCCCACTGACAATCTCCGCTACCAGTTCGCACGAACCCATACGAACTGGCTGAATACCACCTCTGCAGCATCCCCACGATCAGGTCATCAAAATTCAGATGCTTTTGGCCAATGACTTGTATTTATGACGGTTGCAGGGTCCAGAGGTCATGTGATCTCCTTTGACAACCACCTAACAAGCAAAGTCAAGGGGCAAGCCAGATTCACTTAACAACCCTCACTTAACAACTGCAATGATTCACTTAACAACTGTGACAAGAAAGGTCGTAAAATGGAGCAAAACTCCTTTAACAAATGTTTTCTTTAGCGACAGAAATTTTGGTCTCAATGGTGGTCGTAAACTGAGGACTCCCTGTATATTAAATGCTCGTTATGACTTAAATGTTGCCTTAGAATGCATGGCCCATCAAGTTTAGGACTGCCCATCTGACATTTTTGAGAAATACACTCCTGTAGAGTCATCGTAACTTTTGACGCAGTCTGATGGAATGCAATTTTAATCCGGGGTGTTAACGCTTTGACCAAAAAAAATAAATAAATCCAAGCAGAAAGTTAGGTGCCCACCAGCTTTCACACATTGCAAATGTTCTGACATAGTTCTCAGCTCTCGAAATATCCCCGATGTGAGAAAATCCATTTTAAGACCAAGTGTTTTAATATGCATTGAGTTTATAAAGTTTTTTTTAAAAAAATCAGAATTATGAGAAAATGAGACGGGATAGACATGGAAACACTCGTGCCAAAAATGAGCCTAAATACAAAAATAAGTGTATTTTGTATTGTAGGTGTATTGCAACAGGTTGATTAAAAAAATATAAGGGTAGTCTTCAACTTATGACCACAATCGAGCCCAAAATCTCTGTTGTTAAATGAGACATTTGTTAAGTAAATTTTGCCCCATTTTACGACTGTTCTTTTCTTTTTTTTTGAATCAAGTTTTATTAAGTTTTTTCCCCCTAACACACACCCACATATTTTATGAGACAGTATTGACCATATCATATATCATGTCATGTCATGTCATGTCATGTCATGTCATATACAACTTGTCATATCCAAATATATTTTACTTAGTTACAATTTCTGCCAGTGTTCTTTTTCCAAATTTTTAAATCAAATCTTAATATTTCTATTCTTGTTTCTATAAACCAGTTATGGCTAACCTTTTTGGCATCGCATGTAAAAAGCGGGGGGAGCGCGGGTGGGTCACGCACGCGCGTGCCCACACCCATTCTATATGCCCCGCCCCCACGCATGCGCACACGACCCCCCTGCGCTCCCCCTGCTTTTGGCACGTGATGGCATGGTGGGCCTGGTAGGCTTGTTTTTTGCTCTCCCCAGGCTCCAGAGCCTTTCTAGGAGCCTGGGGAGGGCAAAAACGGCCTTCCCCACCCCCACTGGAGGCTCTCTGGAGGCCAGAAATGGCCCATATGCCAACTTCTGGTCCACTCAGGAGGCAGGAAACAACCTGTTTCTCTACTTCCGGGTTGCCCGGAAGGCCCGAAAATCAGCTGGCCAACATGCACATGTGCGCCGCAGCTGAGCTCACGTGCCCACTGATATGGCTCCGGGTGCCACCTGTGGCACACATGCCATAGGTTCGCCATCACAGCTATAAACAGTATCTTCTTTCGCCCTCAAATTCTATTTTCTCCATTTTTAATCATATATATTCTTTTTTAATAATTCCTTCTTTATCCTAATATATTTTTTACGACCGTTCTTGCCACAGCTGATAAGTGAATCACTGGAGTCGTTAAATTAGTAACACGGTCATTAAATGAATCTGGCTCCCCCCACCCATTGACTTTGCTACTCAGAAGGTTGCAAAAGGTGATCGCATGACCCCGGGACACTGCAACTGTCATAAATATGAGTCAGTTGCAAAGCATCCAAATTTTTAATCATATGACCATGGAGATGCTGCAACATTTGTAAGTCGTAAGTTACTATTTTTCAGCGCCGCTGTCACTTCGAACGGTCACTAAACGAGCTGTTGTAAGTCTCTACAGGATTTCAGACCAGGTCTTTCTCGGCTCAGCCTGGAAATAGCAAGGATTTGGGGGGGGGGGTGCAAAACCATTGCAAATCCACTCGGCTACCTCCATTCACCATGATTTTTCTTGCGCAAAAGCTTCAACTATCTTACATAAAATGCCGTGTTTTTCTCTCTACCCGGTATTGATCTTGGGAACTGTGGCTGAAGCAATTAAAGACACAATTCCAAAATGAGAATAATCATCCGGCAATTGCTTCGCTGGGCCAGTATTGTGGTTCTTCTAATTAGTTGTTTTTTTTTTTTTATTTCCCAAGCAGATTCCTTATCCTCACCTCAAGCACTTTAGGCAATTGTATGATCTCAAAGTGCTACTGATCCAGTTCTACAGAGGAATTATTGAGGCTGTCATTTGTACCTCTATGACTGTCTGGTTTGGTTCTGCAACCCAAGAAGACAGACACGGACTTCAGAGGATAATTAGAACTGCAGAAAAAAACAATGGCTACCAACCTGCCTTCCATTGAGGACCTGTCTACTGTACGGGTCAGAAAGAGGGCTGAGAAAATATCTTACAGACCCCTCACATCCTGGACCTAAACTGTTTCAACTTCTCCCTTCTGGATGCCGCTATAGGGAACACTGCATGCCAAAACAACTAATCAACAAAGACAGTTTTTTTTCCCCTTGTGCCATCCCTCTGCTGAACACCAACTTCCCACAGCACTGTCTTATATGCCTAAGGATATTTACCCATATACTAGGGCTGATTTACGATTATCCTTCTCATTACTTATCTATCTACGTTGCCTATTATTACCTACTCCTATCTGTATCTTATGACTATCACTTTGTTGGCTGTATCTTATGATTTAAGATTGTATGTTATGATTTATGATTTATCACTTCCTTGCTTGTATCTACACTGAGGACTTACGCACCAGAGACAAATTCCTTGTGCGTCCAATTACACTTGGCCAATAAAGAATTCCATTCCATTCCATTCCATTCCATTCCATTCCATTCCATCCCATATTTTCTATTCTATTCTATTCTATTCTATTCTATTCTATTCTATTCTATTCTATTCTATTCTATTCTATTCTATTCCATTCCATTCCATTCCATTCCATTCCATTCCATTCCATATTTTCTATTCTATTCTATTCTATTCTATTCTATTCTATTCTATTCTATTCTATTCTATTCTATTCTACCCTACCCTACTCTCCTATTTTCCTGTTCTCCTCTCCTCTCCTCTCCTCTCCTCTCCTCTCCTCTCCCTCCTCTCCTCTCCTCTCCACTCCTCTATTCCATTGTCATTACAATGTTTGCACCTCACTTCCACCACCCCATCCCCAAATCGAGGACACAGAAACACCAGAAAAAGGAATAATCAGATCAGATCAAAACCGAAAGAGAAGCGTACAAATTCAGAACAGAATCACGGATTTTTGGTATGATATATGCCTATTTGATGATGCATCAATTTCCTGTTGTAATATCTAGAAGATCAGTTTTCGGAGCTATACCATACATTCCTCACGTTGCATGAATCCTTAAAGAGCTACTTGGATTCTATTCTCCATTCTGTCGTTCCCCGGCACTTTTATTATTTATTTATCTATTTAAAGCACATTGAGGATTAATTACGGTGCTTGATTGCCTCCATAAAATCAACCATAAAATACCAGGCTATTAGATAAAATACTGCATCCTACTATAAAATATTTAGAAGAACATTTAAAACATTTTTTTTTTGAAAAATTAAAGTAAATAAACACTGTGAGTCCTTAAGATTTAATTTGGAGAAAGGGAAACAAGCGAAAAAGCAAGATGATAGCAAGATGGCGTGCATTTAATAGGTGGAAATGGTTATGTTGTAAAAACGATGCAGTTCCATCACTAGCAAAATATTCCATGTGTTGGTTTTTTTGCAAAAATAAAAGATCCTCCAATTTCCTCTAATCTCATATGTTTTCTCCCTTCTTCTCATTTGTTTATAAGTCAGTGGCTCATTTCATTTAATTATTTATTATGCCGAGATTCACAGGCATAATTACAGTGGCAGCACCATTATCAATAATACTAATGATTATTAATAATAACCTCTTGTGAGTGTAGTAATTATTCCAAGTAAAATCAACACTGTGGACCTTGTTATTATATAACAATTATAAGAATAGAAAAAGGACGAAAGTTCTACTGTCATCTGTCTCTGCTATCTATCTATCTATCTATCTATCTATCTATCTACCTACCTACCTACCTATCCTCTCTCTCTCTCTCTCTCTTTCTATCTATCCTATCTAATCTATCCTATATATCCTATCTCTCTCTTGTCTGTCTGTCTGTCTGTCTGTCTGTCTATCATCTACCTACCTACCTCTCTCTCTCTCTCTCTCTCTCTCTCTCTCTCTCTCTCCTATCTAATCTATCCTATATATCCTATCTCTCTCTTGTCTGTCTGTCTGTCTATCTATCATCTACCTACCTACCTACCTACAGTATCTATCTCTCCATCCTATCTATCTATCCTATCTGTCTGCCTATCTATCCTATCTCATCTATCCATCTTCCTATCTATCTATCTATCTATCTATCTATCTATCTATCTATCTATCTAGGTTGACTTAGCCTTCCATTCTTCCGAGACAGGTAAAATGAGGACCCGGATTGTGGGGGCAATAAGCTGACTTTGTATAAAAAAGAACACTGCTTGGGGGGGGGCGAAAGCCCTACTAAGCAGGTATATACAAAAGTATGAAGGCTATTGCTTAATGTATTGTAAACCGCCCTGAGTCTCCGGAGAAGGGAGGCATATAAATCGAATCAATAATATATATATATATAATATTATATATATATATATATATATATATATATATATATATATATATATATATATATATATATATATATCCCTCTCCCTCTCCCTCTCTCTCTC
>NW_027256887.1:85170359-85177859 GCF_029215685.1 Pituophis catenifer annectens
TCTTAACTGGGTCTTATTTTTGGGGTAGGGCTTATATTATGAGCATCCTGAAAAATCATGTTAGGGCTTATTTTCCAGTTGGGTCTTATTTTGGGAGAAACAGGGTGATTGAGAATTCCACTTCTTCTTAACCGCACTTGAGGGTTGGCCTTTTCTATAACGGGTATTGCACAAGACAGAATCTCTAGACTTCCTTGTCCTGCTTATTTTGCCCAGACTGTGGCAGTAGCTACTTCTGGGGGAAAAAAAAGAACTAAACCATATATACCTTTAGAATTAGCACCCGAAGCCCAAGAAAACAAGTATTAGAACACAGCAACCTTATTTGATGAATACTGCTTAGGCAGCCAACATAATTGCACCGAACTGGAATATTATTAACCCGGCAAGAAATGAATCCATAATTGATTAAAAAAAAAGAAAAGACCTGATTTTGTTTTTTAAATTCTGCCAAAAATCTGGGCTTGCAAATCAAGTTTCAAAGGGTTGAAAAGAAATAGCAATTGGAATTCCAACCGATAGGGATTTCAAGGCAATCTGAATCGATCTGCCATCAATGAAAACCTAAGCATTACCACCCAGAAACAAAATCCTTTTTAAAAAATATAACTCAGTGGGAAACCAGTACAAAAGGGTCATAACACAACTCTACTCTTTCCCGTCCATCTCTAGTTATCGTTTAGATTTTATTCAAAGCAAAAACAAAACCCACATTTAGACCTGTCACAAAAGATCAAATTCTGTGGTCCAGCTTATAAAATAAAACTTAAGGATCCAGGGCACAATTCTTGGATTCTGCTCCCGTCTCCTTTTCTATCGCCTTTGTATGAATTCTCACACTTGGTGATTCAAAGAGATAGCACCCTTCCTTCCATAGAAGGAAAACCCTCAACCTTTCAAGCAGCTCACCCAACAGGGACCATAAGGAAGCGAGATCTGGTGATGCGTGTATTTTGGATATCATTGCGGGCATCTGCGATGGACTATCGAAAAGGACAACATGATTGTAATGATTCTTCAGGGGCAATCAGGCGTCACACATTTCCAATCATCCTTTAAGGGTTGATTTCAAAGGCTTCCTGGATGGAATTAGCCGCCATCGCATCCTTCTGGCATGCTTACCAACTCAATTAGTGCTCTACAGACCGCACAACACGTTCTGTTCTAATTTAAACTCAAGGACCACAACCAAGTTCCTTCTGCAGTTCATTCCTAGCCGATACCAACATTTTGCATTGATTATCTTTGTCGGGTGGCCATTCCAAACAAGGACCTATCTATGCAGCTCCTTCAGTAAATTCCATTTCTCCGTTACGATGAGATCACATAATAAGATCACCCCCCAAAAAAAGAAAAGAAAAGAAAAGAAAAGAAAGACAAGATAGAAGAATTGCCACAGATATAGTTTTGTGTTTTTTCACCGCAGAGTGGGAGGGAAACCGAGGGCAATAGCTTTATCAGAGCAAAATATAACTTTGGCTTATTTTCAACCGGCGGCATAGAATGAGTGTACCGTAAGTCAATAATAATAACAATAATAATGATAATAATAGCAACAAAAATGCCAAACCCACCTTAAACATCTGGCTAACTATGCAACCGACCATAATAACAGCTTTGAAATAACTGTGGTTTCTCGAGAAATCTTTTTAAACACCACCAAAGGCTGGGAAACCAATTTTTGGGAAGAACATGGTGCCCTGGGTCAATTAAGGAAGCATTTCCATAAATTGAAGTCGGCCATCCACAAACCACTATAGAGAGACCAGGGTTCAGAGACGTTTATTAGTCATTATCATATTTTTTTTTTATGACTAACTTGAGAGCTGCAGAGAAGGTTGTGTAAGCCAAAGCGTGGAAGAATATAAAAAAAAAAATCAAGGATTTGTGTCTTGATGTTCCTTCTACTTACTGCTTGAGAGTTTTGATCTTCCATTCATGGATGAAAGATAATAAACACCCCTCATCTGTCAAGACCCTAGCCAACGTTACAGGGAATCTGGACCCCCCTAAAATATCAGTTCTAGAAACCCCAATAAACTCAGTAACCTAAATGCAGGATTATCTGACTCTGAAAAACATAAGGGACCAATCAAGGATACAAGTGTATTTTCCACAATGCATTTGAAAGAAAGAAAGATCACTGTTATTAAATAAGAATTTTCTCTCTCTCTCTCTCTCCCCCCCCCCTTTTAACAACTTGGCAATCTGCAGCTGCTAAAACAGATGGCTATTTCAGAAATAGCTCTTCTCCGAGACTCTTTGAACTGCAAGAAATCCAATGCTTTTGCGAAGCCGTTGGCCACGGGTGGGGGTAAGGGACACGGGCGGAGAATCAAGATGTTGTAACTCTGAATGAATTTAACAATGTGACCAAGACTAGATCATGTGAAGAAGCAGAAAAATACCCAAATTGTCATTTTGAGAACCATGCGCAAAGTTTAATTCAGTGTTACTCCCTTTAAGCATATTTTTTTCCCCCTCAAAGCATATCAGCCCAAGAACTCAATTTTGTAATAATACTAATAATAACTGTCAGGACAAGCATATGGTTTGGCTTTCTTTTCTTTTCTTTCTTTCTTGCTTTTTTCCTCTCTCTCTTTTTCATTCCTCCCTCCTTCCTCCCTCCTTCTTCCCTTCTTCCCTTCCTTCCTTACATCTCCTTCTTTCCTTCCTTCCTTCTTCTCTCCCTTCATTCCTTTTCACCTTCCTTCCTTCCTTCCCTCCACTCCTTTTCTCCTTCCTTCCCTCCCTCCATTCCTTTTCACCTTCCTTCTTCCTTCCTTCCTTCCCTCCCTCCATTTCTTTTCTCCTTCCTTCCTTCTTCCTTCCCTCCCTCCATTTTTCTCCTTCCTTCCTTCCTTCCTTCCTTTCTTCCCTTCCTTCTTCCCTCCCTCCATTCCTTTTCACCTTCCTTCCTTCCTTCCTTCCTTCCCTCCCTCCATTTCTTTCCTCCTTCCTTCCTTCCTTCCTTCCTTCCTTCCTTCCTTCCTTCCTTCCTTCCTTCCCTTCCTTCTTCCCTCCCTCCATTCCTTCCTTTCTTCCTTCCTTCCTTCTCTCTCTCTTTCCTTCTTTCTCTCTCTGTCTCTCTCTCTCTCCTTTTTGGTTTTAAAACGCAGGGCTTTTTTCTTGTTTTGAGAAGACTCAGAAAGAGCACTTTTCTCAACAAGAGCCAGCCTCCGATGCATCAAAGTTTAAGACCAACAACAACAACAACAACAACAACAGGGGTGGTGAGGGGGGGGGAAGAATTAAGCCAGGCTTGTTTGTCTTCTTCAGATTCCAGCAGACAGCATTTCTCAACAGATCTTGCCATCGTTTTTCATTTTCCCACTCCAGGAAAATCCCCTTCCTAACAATCAACACTCTTTAACATTCTGCAGAATCAAGAACGGGGTCAAACTGCCTGATCTAATTTCTCTTCCACACTGTCACAAAAACCAGGTCAATATTATTATTATTATTTATTTATTTATTTATTGGCATTCGCAGGCAGTTGATCCCCATAACTAATTTACTGTTTGCTGGGGTTGGTTTTTTTTCTTTTTTCTTTTTTCACCCCCTCCTGAATCTGAACTGACGACTGCATATTTATTTATTTAGATGCCGAAGGGATGCTATCTTGTAGAGGCATTTGGTGTGCATTTTAAAGCATGCTTTTTTGTTGTTGTTGTTGTTGGTTTTTTTGCAAAATTCTTCTTTTCTTTCTTTCCCCGTCTCCTCCTCCTCCTCCTCCTTCCATGCGCTTCTCCCCATCATTTAAGTAGAAATAAAACCCTACTTCTTCCTCTCTCTCTCTCTCTCTCTTTCTCTCTCTCTTTCCCTCCACCCCATCTATCCCCAGCTATCTTTAGAAACAGCGTTGCTGATAGAGATACGTTACCCATCCAACGTTCAGGGGCTTTTTGGGGGGAGTGGGGGAAAGAGAGAGAGAGAGAGAAGGCAGTCAAAGCCGGGTGGGGTGTGGGATGGAGTGGGGGGGGGGAGAGAAGAAGGGGGGGGGAGATGCACGCGCAAACACACACACACACACACACACCACACACACACCACACACACACACATTTGCACACCCATCCATCCATCCATCCATCCATCCACCCGCGCGTCGGAACCCAGGCAAAGAATTTGCAAAGGGACGAAAAATCCTTCCTTGCAACGCCCCCCCCCCCCCCACAACCTCCGCTTAGTTGCCTCGGCGGGAGCGAAAGGGGGGAGTGGGAAGGCAAAAAAAAAAAAGAAAAGAAAGAAAAATAAAGGCTTTTGTTTACGGAGCCCCTCCAGGAAAGCACCACGGACCAGTCGTCCCCCCCCCCCCGAAAAAGAAGAAAAGAAAGAAGGAATCCCGCCCCCCCCCCCCCCAAAAAAAAAGAAGAAGAAGACCCCCGTGAGGGGAGGGAGGGAGGGAGGAAAGCCCAGCCGGGGTTCAAGTCAGTACTTACATTCTGTCAGAAACTAACAGGCGGCTGTCGACCATCATCTCTGGCAGAAAATCCAGCTTGAATGAAGAAGTCATGTCCCTTCCCTTCTTTTCTTTCTTTCCTTCCTTCCTTCCTTCCTTCCTTTCTGTCTTTCTTTTTCTTTTCTTCCTTCTCTCTCTCTTTCTCTCTCTCTCTGGTTTGGATCAAAGGCAACCCCCTCCCTTGGCTCTATTCCTGCAACCCCTTTTCTTTCCTTCTTCTTCTTCTTTTTTTCTTCTTCTTTTTTCTTCTTCTGCTCTCCTTCTTCTGCACGCCGCTCCGGCTTTTGGCCAAAGAGGAGGAGGAGGACGGCGGCGGCGGCGGCGGCGGCGGCGGCTCCTTGCTGGCTCGGCGGCTCCGACAGCAGCAGCTCTCCTCTGGCCACGAGACAGGTGCGGGAGGCCTCCCAAGGCAACAGTGAGAGCCGCCACTTGTCACATTCTCTCCCCCTCTTCGCCTCCGCCAGCCCCGCTCTGGACTCCGCCGCTCAGCAACTGTCTGTACAGCGCCAGGTGCTGAGAGCGGGAGGCGGAGTTCCTTTTCTCCCCCCCCCCCGCTGCAGCGAGATTTTAACCCCTCACGCCCCAAAAGGGCCGCCCCCCCCTCCCCCGTCTCCCCGCCCGACAGGCAGCCAGGCACTGGAGGAGGAGGAGGAGGGAGGAAGGAACGAGAGAGGAGAGAAGGGAAGGGAAGGGAAGGGAAGGGAAGGGAAGGGAAGGGAAGAGAAGAGAAGAGAAGAGAAGAGAAGAGAAGAGAAGAGAAGAGAAGAGAAGAAGAGAAGAGAAGAGAAGAGAAGAGAAGAGAATGGGAAGGATGTGTGTTTGTGTTTTATTTCTTATAGTTTTAATGTACACTGAAGATGGCATTTAATTTCGTTGTATGAGGTGCAATGACAATAAAGTAAACTAAGCTAAATAGGATAGGATAGGAGGAGAGGAGAGGAGAGGAGAGGAGAGGAGAGGAGAGGAGAGGAGAGGAGAGAAGAGGAGAGGAGAGAAGAGAAGAGAAGAGAAGAGAAGAGAAGAGAAGAGAAGAGGAAGGAGAAAGAAGGAAAGGGAGGAAGGAAGAGAAGTTGAAGGGGAGAAAGGAGAAGGAAAAGGAGGGAGGAGAGGAGGAGGGAGGAAGGAACGAGGGAGAGAGAAGAGAAGAGGAAGGAGAGAAGAAGTTGAATAGGGAGAAAGGAGGGAAAAGGAAGGAGGAGGAGGAGGAGGGAAAAAGGAACGAGAGGGAGGAGAGAGAAGAGAAGAGAAGAGAAGAGAAGAGAAGAGAAGAGAAGAGAAGAGAAGAGAAGAGAAGAGAAGAGGAAGGAGAAAGAAGGAAAGGGAGGAAGGAAGAGAAGTTGAAGGGGAGAAAGGAGAAGGAAAAGGAGGGAGGAGAGGAGGAGGGAGGAAGGAACGAGGGAGAGAGAAGAGAAGAGGAAGGAGAGAAGAAGTTGAATAGGGAGAAAGGAGGGAAAAGGAAGGAGGAGGAGGAGGAGGAAAAAAGGAAGGAGGAGGAGGAGGGAAAAAGGAACGAGAGGGAGGAGAGAGAAGAGAAGAGAAGAGAAGAGAAGAGAAGAGAAGAGAAGAGGAAGGAGAAAGAAGGAAAGGGAGGAAGGAAGAGAAGTTGAAGGGGAGAAAGGAGAAGGAAAAGGAGGGAGGAGAGGAGGAGGGAAGAAGGAACGAGGGAGAGAGAAGAGAAGAGGAAGGAGAGAAGAAGTTGAATAGGGAGAAAGGAGGGAAAAAGAAGGAGGAGGAGGAGGAGGAAAAAAGGAACGAGAGGGAGGAGAGAGAAGAGAAGAGAAGAGAAGAGAAGAGAAGAGAAGAGAAGAGAAGAGGAAGGAGAAAGAAGGAAAAGGAGGAAGGAAGAGAAGTTGAAGGGGAGAAAGGAGAAGGAAAAGGAGGGAGGAGGAGGAGGGAGGGAGGAAGGAACGAGAGGGAGGAGAGAGAAGAGAAGAGAAGAGAAGACAAAGGAAAAGGAGGGAGGAGAGGAGGAGGAAAGAAGGAATGAGACAGGGGACAGAGAAGAGGAAGGAGAAAGAAGGAAAGGGAGGAAGGAAGAGAAGTTGAAGGGGAGAAAGGAGGAGGAGGAGAGGAGGAGGAAAAAAGGAAGGAGAGGGAGGAGAGAGAAGACAAGAGAAAGGAGAAAGAAGGAAAGGGAGGAAGGAACAGAAGTTGAACGGGAGAAAGGAGAAGGAAAAAGAGAGAGGAGGAGGAGGAGGAAAGAAGGAACGAGAGGGAGAGAAGAGAAGAGGAAGGAGAAAGAAGGAAAGGGAGGAAGGAGAGAAGAGGTTGAATGGGGAGAAAGGAGGAGAAAAAGGAGGGAGGAGAAGGAAAGAAGGAACAAGAGGGAGAGAAGAGAAGAGCAAGGAGAAAGAAGGAAAGGGAGGAAAGAGAGGAAAGAGAAGAAGTTGAATGGGGAGAAAGGAGAAGGAAAAGGAGGGAGGAGGAAAGAAGGAATGAGAGGGAGAGAAGAGAAGAGAAGAGGAAGGAGAAAGAAGGAAAGGGAGGAAAGAGAGAAGAGGTTGAATGGGGAGAAAGGAGGAGGAAAAGGAGGGAGGAGGAGGAGGAAAGAAGGAATAAGAGAGTGGAGAGAAGAGAAGAGGAAGGAGAAAGAAGGAAAGGGAGGAAAGAGAGAAGAAGTTGAATGGGGAGAAAGGAGAAGGAAATAGAGGGGGAGGAGGAGGAGGAAAGAAGGAACAAGAGTGGGGAGAGAAGAGAAGAGGGAGAAAGAAGGAAAGGGAGGAAGGAAGAGAAGTTGAAGGGGAGAAAGGAGGAGGAAGGAAGGAAAAAGGAGGGAGGGTGGGAGGGAGGGAGGAGGAGAAGGAAAAGGAAGGATAGGAAAGGGGAAGGGGAGGAAAACAGAAAGAAAAGTAGAAAGAAGGAAAGGGAGGATGGAGAGTGGAAGTTGAAGGGGAGAAAGGAGGAGGAGGGAGGAAGGAAGGAAAGAAGGAAGGGGAAGGGAGGGAGGGGAGGAGGAAGAGGGAAAGGGAAAGTGGAGGTAGAGGAAGAGGAGGGAGAAGGAGGAGAAGGAGAAGGGGAAAGAAGAAGAGGAAGAGGAA
>NW_027256887.1:85180359-85248927 GCF_029215685.1 Pituophis catenifer annectens
TTGCCATAGCAAACATGATTACAGCGAGCCTATGGCACGCTTGCCAGAAGTGGCACACGGAGCCAACTCTCCGGGCACGCAAAGCCATTGCCCGTTGCTCCTCCGGGTTCCGGTGTGCTGGCCGGCTGGTTTTCATGCACACGGGAGCGCTGGAAACCGGAAGAGCAGCAGGCCTGCGTGCATGCAGGAAAATGATCTTCCGGTTTCTGGCACATGCATGTGCACCGGCCAGCTGGTATTCTGGTTTCTGGTGCACATGAGTGTGAGAAGACCAGCTGGCCAGTGCACATGCATTTGCTGGAAACCAGAAGATCATCTTCCTGGTGCATGTGTACTGGGCGGCTGCTGTTCCAGTTTCCGGCATGCGCACACGCCCCCATTTCGGCACTCGAATCCATGAGTTCTAATGGGTAATATACGTAATATTTATTGTGGATTTGAGTCAGTTTTGACACCTGGCAACTGCCTGGACAATTCAATGCAGATTTCTTGGCTTGATTTTTTGGAAGGCCTGAGAGAGAAGGACCAGTCCACGGTCACTCAGCTGGCTTTAAACCTAACAGAGGAGTAGAACTTCCAGTCTTCTGCTTTGTAGCTGGATGCTTTGAACCATCACACCAAACTGGGACTCCAATGGCTAATATACAAACAGCAAAAAGTTAGATTCACCCTGTCTGATGAAAATTGTTGCGCCTAGAACCTAGAAGCAGAAATAGGTTTATCTTATCACAGAAACCCATAGCAGGGGTGAAATGCTCCCAGTGTCAAGTTTCTGAAAGATGCCCTAATTAATTCATGAGTCATGATCCAAACTTCAAAGGAAATATAGTCATTTATTAGGAGCAACATTCCGGCAATACTGGGATGCAGTTAGGACTGATCCTACGTAGATTTACGTTCCCCTATGACCCTGTCTCTCCCCTCCTCTCTGGCCATGTTATAAATCACATTCTCCAATTAACTACTTTGGCTGGCTGTGAAACCTAACACCCTCCTTCTGATTGCGGTCAGAAAGAACGTATGGAATTCACTTCAGTTCTCCCTCCCTCCTGCTCATGGCAACTTGAAAGCTTTGCAAGTTGACACCCAGATTGGACCAGATCGCCTGATCCGGTAGCGATATTGGCCGGTGGTTCGGTGATCCAGTAGCAATGGCGGAACAAAGCTCTGCCCATCTGCCCGGGTGTCATTACTTCCTGGTTTTATTCGCTTGTGCGAGCGCGTGGTGCGTGAGCTTCCGAACCGGTAAGGAAGGTAAGTAGATTTCACCCCTGGCCCATAGGTATAGTAACTTGAACCAAATCTTGTTTCACGTCTTTGCATTTAAACTACGAAAGAGTATATTTGACGATTAACCTAACATTGGGGACAAGGCTTATGAGCACCCCTAAATCCTTGCCTTTGTGTGAGCAAATGAACTTTGCTTCATTAGACTAGGATCTACCACCACAAAGGAATATAATAAAAACAAGACAAAATATACAAGAGGCGGAAAATGTATTCATGGTTGAACAAGAAGATAAAAATGTTCTCTCTTTTTTTTTTTGGCATGATGTTTCCATTAACAACATAGCTGTCAAAGAAGGGGATCTGTAAGAGAAGAGATATTAATAACAGAGTAACAGAGTTGGACGGGACCTTGGAGGTGGAACCCTGCTCAAGGTGGAATGTTCTTTTAGTACTTCATGGTATTCTAGCAAACTGGCATAAATCAGTCATATGGGAAGCTTGGATGGATCACAGTGAAGAACAGAACCACCCAGGGGTGGGATTCAAAACTGCCCAGTTGCTGGGTGGGTGTGGCCATGGTAGGCATGGCCTACTTGGCCTCCTGCACCACAGCAGGAGAGGGGGGAATTTTCACCCTCCCCAGGCTCCGGAGGCTTTCCTTGAGCCTCCAGGATGCCAGGTAAATGCAGCGCCCACGCGGAGGCTCTGGGAGGGCAAAAACAGCCTCCCTCAAGCTCTGGAGGCCAGAAACAGCCCCATTTCTGGACTTCCGGAACTTCCAAGAGGCCCGTTTTTTGCCCTCCCAGAGGCTCCGTGTGGGCGCTGCACTTACCTGGCATCCAAAATGGGCCACGTGGAGACTCCTGGGAGGGGTGGGGTGGGCGGAGCCAGCCAGACCTTGCAACTACCGGTTCGGCAAACCAGATGTAAAATTAGCACCCGGTTTGCTCGAATCGGTCCAAACCGGCTGGATCCCAGCCCTGAAACCACTTCCCCCAAACCTGGGAGTCTTCACACGAGGATCTAGAATCAGAATGGCCGGACTTCAGGTTGGAGAATCAAAACAGAGGGAGCTAAACATACTTCAGCTCGAAGAATTCCATTCGGAATGACAGATCCCGCACTGGCAAGATCAGAATTTAATTATCCACAACCTTCACACTCACTGAATGTTCTGACATAATTGCCAGCTCAAAACTACATACCAAGTGCATTTAAAATGTATGGTTGGAGGATGGGAACTTTCGAAAAACACATCTCCCAAGATAAAATATAGCTCAGCTGTCTTGAGATTTTTTCTTTCTTTCTTTTTTTGTAAAGCTGTGCAGAGTTTTCAATGTAATGGATGAAAGAAGAGTGGGGCAGAACGCAGGAAATGACACGGCACGGAGGGAGTCTGGTTCCTTCATTCATGCCAAGAAAGCATGGATAAATATCACACATTCAAGTCTACAGGAGGTTATTAGCATACCAGCAGGGGTGGGATGCTGGGGGTTTGGGAGAATCTCTAGCTAAGATTCTGTGTAGTTCGGAGAACCCTCAAATCCCACTCCTGGATAGTCCTGTTCACCCTGCCCCTCCCCTCCCCGGAGTCCCCACATGGCCGGTTTTGGATGTACGTAAGTGCAGGGCACACACGGAGGCTTGGGGAGAATGAAAAATGGGCCTACCGGAAGTTCAGGAAGGCTGGAAACGAGGCCGTTTCTGGCCTCCGGGGGGCCTCCGGAGTGCCAGGGAAGGCCGTTTTCGCTCTCCCAGAAGCTCAAGGAAAGCCTCCGGAGCCTGGGGAGGGCAAAAACGCCCCCCCACCATGGTGCAGGAGGCCGACTAGGCCACGCCCACCATGGCCACGCCCACCCAGCAACTGGGCAGAGAACCCCTTGCTAAAATTTTTGAAGCCCACCCCTGCATACAGGTATGGCAGTCCTCACCTTATGATCACAACTGAGCCCAAAATTTATGTTGCTAAGCAAGACAGCTGTTAAGTGAGTTTTGCCACATTGATCGAGCTTTCTTGTCACAATTGTTAAGTTAGTAACGCGGTCGTTAAGTGAATCTGGCTTCCCCATTGACTTTTGCTTGTCGCAAAAGGAGATCACACGGGGATCCCGGGAATGTGGCAACCTCCATAAATATGAATCAGTTGCCAAACTTCTAAATTTTGATCACATGACTATGGAAATACCAGGAATGGTCGTCAGTGTAAAAAACGATTGGAAGGTTTTTACATGTTGTTGTAACTTCAAATGGTCACTAAACTCTAACCCTAACGCTGTATTGCAGAACAGCTATATCTGCTGTGAGCTCCCCATAGGCATCAGGAAGGGCATCCAGCCAGGAAATGCTGTATTGGAGAACAGCTATATTATGGTATATTATGTCAATGTGCAGGTGAGAGACGTATTCCTGTTGCAGGAAGGGAGGGAACAGGAGATCCACCACATGTTGCAGAATTAAAACCATTTTATAATGCCTTGGTAAGACCACACTTGGAATATTGGATCCAGTTTTGGTTGCCACAACATAAAAAAGATGCTGAGAGTGCAGAGAAGAGCAACAAAGATGATGAGGGGACTGGAGGCTAAAACATATGAAGAGCGGTTGCAGGAACTGGGTATGTCTAGTTTAATGAAAAGAAGGACTAGGGGAGACATGATAGCAGTCTTCCAATATCTCAGGGGCTGCCACAAAGAAGAGGGAGTTAAGCTATTCTCCAAAGCACCTGAAGGCAGGACAAGAAACAATGGATGGAAATTAATCAAGGAGAGAAGCAACTCCTTAGTTCTAAGGAGAAATTTCCTGACACTTAGAACAATTAATCAGTGTAACAACTTGCCTGCAGAAGTTGTGAATGCTCCAACACTGGAGATTTTTAAGAAGAGACTGAACAACCCTTTGTCTGAAATGGTCTAGTGTCCCTTGCTTGAGCAGGGGGGATGGACTAGAAGACCTCCAAGGTCCCTTCCAACTCTGTTATTCCTTTATTAAAAGCCATCTGCTGGGAGTCCTACTTCAGGAACAACAGGAGAGTTAAATGTTCTCCTCCTCTCCCATTATTGATTTCCCAACATAACCACAGATGGCATTTTGAGCAGACCAGCGTTCCAAGAATAACCACCATTAATACCAAGCCAACTCAGTCTCATTCATCCAAGCTGACTGTGGTAAAAAAAAAAAAAAAAAAAAAGGTCTAAATGCCGGTGACAACATTCCCTCTTAAAATCTTAAAACTTTACCTGCCTACTGTGGTCCTTTAATGTCTCCCCTTGTAACAGAAGCCAAGGAAACCGTCCTTACTAAGGGTTCACACTCTCTTGCGCACATACGATGCTCATCACAGGCGAGATCAAAAAATCCCACGGGTGCTGCGGTGACATTTATACGTTTCCCTGCAGTCCTATTTCTGAATCTTTTACTGTGGCGATGACCTCATACACATCTCTCGGTTTGCCGTTAGAGCTTGTAACGACCATGTTTCCTGCTTATTAATCTCTTGTAATGATTGCGGTGGGCTTGTCTCATCAAGCAAATCAGTTAGCACATATTAGGATGATCACGAGCGGACGATATGCAGGCAATACGCTCAGAGGTGGGTTTCACATAATTTTACCACCGGTTCGCTGCGCACCGAAAATGTGAGCGTGCGCCAGTCGTGGGCTCCTCCCGGTTCGGTCCGGTTCGGCCGAGCCGGTAGTGGTGACGATATGACGTCACCGAACCGGTTCTCCCCCCCGCCCTTCCACCCCCCCCACGTTATTCTTACCTTTTATTTGGTCCCACCCCCAATCTATTGCTGCCTCCTGAGTCCCAGCTGATGACTAGAGGGAAAAAAACTGTTTAAACTCTTGCCGCGGGGCTTCAAAGGGCCGTCCTACAGCTGATCAGTGTTAAAAGCAAACAAATGAGTCAGGTCGTAAGTGCGAGGACCTTCCAGAAATGACTCTGACCAGCTAGCCACGCCCACCTAGTCACATGACCTCCAAGCCACACCCACAAAATAAGCCACGCCCACAGAACCGGTAGTAAAAAAATTTAGAACCCACCCCTGGCGTGCGCCCCTTCTGCAAATGCGCACAGCCTTCCGTGCATGCGCTTTGCTCGTGCGCGCAGCTTGCATACATGCACGCGGCTTAGAAAATGTGGCTAAATAGGACGGCATAGCGCTGGGGCAGGTAGGTGGGCGGGCGGGTGGGTGGGCGGGTCCACCCGCAGGTCGGCACTACCGGTTCTTCCGAACTGGTCCGAACCGGCTGAATACCACCACTGGATACGCTATTTATGTGCAGTCCAGTGGTGGGTTTCAAATTTTTTTACTACCAGTTCTGTGTGTGTGGCTTGGTGGACGTGGCATGGATTGGTGGGCGTGGCTTGGGCGTGACAGGGGAAGGATACTGTAAAATCTCCATTGCCACCCCATTCCAGGGGAAGGATACTATAAAATCTCCATTCCCTCCCCACTCCTGGGAGAAGGATATTGCAAAATCTCCATTCTCACCCCATTCCAGGGGAAGGATACTGTAAAATCTCCATTCCCTCCCCACTCCAGGGGAAGGTTATTACAAAATCCCCATTTCCTCACGATCAGTTGGGACTCGGAAGGCAGAGAATAGATGGGGGCGGGGCCAGTCAGAGGTGGTATTTACCGGTTCTCCGAACTACTCAAAATTTCCTCTACTGGTTTTCCAGAACTGGTCAGAACCGGCTGAAACCCACCTCTGGTGCAGTCATTTGTGATTGAGATCCATGGATCCGTGGGAAGAATTTGAAGGTGTGACTGTATGGCCAGCAGGAAGAGTTTGATGCTGCTGACCAACTGTGACCCTCCTTTGGCCTCAAGAGGTGATCACTGTGGCCAGAGTTAATCGCCCTGATGGATGGATCTGACAAGAGATCCATCTCTATTAAGCTGCTATGAGGCTACTGCTGAATTCCCTAGGGGGTATTTACCGTTCTCCAAAAATCATTTGCTAATCGCCACCAGTCGCTATTCCAAAACCCTACAAAATTCTTCTTCTGAAGCAAGAAGGAAGAATCAACCTTGGAAACCACAGTTCCCACAATCCCTTAATACTGGAACAGGCTGGTGGGAATGGATATCCAGATTTTACAGAGTCCAAAGTAATTTTTGTGTGTATGTGTGGACTTTTAAATCAGTTGATTTTCTTTTAAAACCCCTTTCTGTAAATCCCTTGCATCAGGATGGAGTCAGGGTGACTGAACAGAACTGAGCGTTTACTGGCTGGATGCCCTTCCTGATGCCTATGCGGAGTTCGCAGCAGATATTTTCTCTTTGTGCCCAGAAAGAGAAATATCTGCCACTACCTAGGATCGAACTCACAGCCTCCTGATTGTGAGGTGAGAGCTCCACCTCTAGGCCACCACACCGCTCAGATTTGTCTCCTAAAAATCTGTCTGGCTTGGTCCATTCGTTTTTCTTGACAAGATTTTGGAAGTGATTAGCCGTCGCCTGAGGGCTGGTCTCCAGCATGGCATCTTGATCACTACATTAAATTGCTTCTCCAAAGTGTAATGTTTCACTGGGGATATTTTAAGAAATCCAGCTCCATTCTTTCTTTCAAATTGCATCAGTCTGCTTTGTGCTAATATTGTCTACAGGGCAACACCATTTAAATTTGATTGGCGTCTCTGAGCAGGGTAGAATGGAAGCACTTTTTATTTTTAAAAAGTTATTTTTCAATAGATTGGTGTAATGGGCAATGAGAATAACCTCGAGGGACAGGAGGTAAAAATTTTCAACCAAGACAAGGGTCAGATAAGAGAATTATGATTCTGGGCTAGAACTGTAATCTGAGAAAGCATCTCAGATTTGTAGTTCTCACAAAAGTAAAGGGAGGGAGGGAGAAACGGTCAGGAATTGCAAAAAAAATGTTCCTTTAACCTTACAATCAATGCCATATCAGTTTTCATAGCTTTGGTTTTCTAGTCTGGCCTACCTTGAAGGCTGATGGTCAGGTTACCAGATCCGGAATGCAAAAATCATGGAAAACTCTTCTTGAATTGCCATGAGGTAGACTCCTTACGCACGGTCACTCATACCCTCGTCGCCTCCCGCCTGGACTACTGTAATGCTCTCTACATGGGGCTCCCCTTAAGGAGCATTAGGAGGCTCCAACTGGTTCAGAGTGCGGCCGCACGGGTGGTTATGGGAGCGACATGGCGTTCCCATGTAACACCTCTCCTGCGCGAGCTGCACTGGCTCCCGGTGGTCTTCCGGGTGCGCTTCAAGGTTTTGGTTACCACCTTTAGAGCGCTCCATGGCTTAGGACCTGGGTACTTATGGGACCGCCTTCTGCCACCAGTAGCCTCTCACCAGCCAGTACGCTCACATAGAGAGGGGCTCCTCAGGGTGCCGTCGGCCAAACAGTGTCGACTGGCGGCCCCCAGGGGGAGAGCCTTCTCTGTGGGGGCACCTGCCATCTGGAATGAGCTCCCCCCGGAGATACGGAGGATCCCGGATTTACGCACCTTCCGCCGTGCCCTCAAGACCTTTTTATTTCAACAGGCTGGCCTGGCCTAACTTCCCTTTTAATTGTAAATTTTAAATTTGTTTTAAAACATTAGGGGTGTTTTAATTTGTTTTGGGCCAAATTATTTAATGGGTTTTTATAATGTCTTTTAAATTTTGTAGTTTGTGTGTTTTATCTTTTCGGCTGTGCACTGCCCTGAGTCCTTCGGGAGTAGGGCAGTATATAAATCCAAAAAAAATTAAAATAAAATAAAAAATAAAAATAAATCCAGATACCAATAAAGGAGAATATTTGTAGCTCAGGGCAGTGGTGAAATCTAAAATTTGTTACAACCGGTTCTGTGGGTGGGACTTGGTGGTGGTGGGGGAGTAATGTGACCGGGTGGGCGTGGCCAATTTTTTTTTTTACTTTTAAAAACCATTTTTTACATGTAAAACCATGTAAAAAATGCTTTCAAAAGGCTCTGACGATCCCAGCTGAGTTGCCTGATCGTCAGAGGGTTTTTTTTAAAAAAAAGCTTGGCTCGTCAGAGCCATTTAAAAGAAAAAAAGCCTCTGATGATCGCGCGGCTCAGCTGGGCATGGGGGGCGGAGGCAGGGATTTTTGCTACCGGTTCTCCGAACTGCCCACCGCCATCGCTACCTACTCGCCCGAGCCAGTCTGAACCGGGAGCATTTCACCCCTGGCTCAGGGTTGAAGTGAGTGTTGTGGTCTGTGATGCTCTCTGAGCTTGGAATTGTTTTCTTGCAGACGGTTCATTACCAAACTAGATATCATCAGTGCTAGTCAGATGGTGTTACCTAATATGGGTTAGGGAAACACCTGCAAGAAAACAACCAAGCTCAGGCAACACCAAAGATCCCTCAGTTATCCAGATTTTTGCAGCTTAGGTGGTAGCTTTATTGTTACGTTGCACTAGAAAATACCAGCATGGGCTGAAAAGGGAGACAGACAAAACAAAAGATTGACAGTAATTTTAGGTTTCACCGTCAATCAAAATAGCTGCAAGCTTAAAAGGACCTCTACGTCTCTTGTCTCTTTGAAAATGAACTGGCCATTTCTCCAGAGTATGACTAATGTCGAGCTGCAAAAATTTAGGCCACCACTAGGAGGCAGAGACAAAGACAGCCTTAACTCTGCTGCCATCTACTGGTCCTTTTGATTTCTGCCGCTCAGATTTATTAGTACTACGTACCTGAAAAATCTCACTGGGTCATGTTTAAAACCAGCACCATTACAGGAACAGTCCCCCTTTTTAATTCCAGCTATGCTGGCTGGGTTATTCTGGGAGTTGGAAGTCCACAAGTCATAAAATTGCCAAGGTTGGAGACCCCAAAGTTTAAGAGAAACCAATTTTCATTTCACAGAATAACTATTGAAGAGTCCTGCTTTAACGAAGATACTAGGTTGGCTTTGGATAGGATGAGGAATCAGAAGGGAACATTTCAAGCTGTTCTTCCAGAAACGATAGATTTATGAAGGCCTTTTTAGACATTTTGGTTTCCAAGCCATTTAAATGCCATTGCCAGCCTTTTGAATCATACCCAGGAGCAAATTTCACATTATTGTTGGAAGGACACGGTGCAATACCAGTGTCCCTCAACCTGAGGGCTTCCAAATGTGTTGGAACTACAATTCCCAACCTTTCCAGGTGCACCGTATTGAGAGTCTTCAACTGGAAAATCAGAAATAGGCAAACCGCTACGATGCATATTGTTTAAAAAAAAAAAACCAGTGAAACTCCAATCTCTCTGTGTACCTGACACTTAAAATATTAGCAGTTAGCATTTGTTTTTGCAGAAGAAGAATTTTTTCTAAAGAGCAGAAACATATTTCTAATACTTGCAGGAAACACACCCTTGTTGTTTTCTAGATTCACACAATATTTTTCCATTATAAACTTGTGCAGTTGGGCATTTCAACAAGTTCTTTTGCCTTCAATCCCATCTCATGTTCCTTAAGTTTCCCCAATAATCTTTTCTTCCTCCTTCTCCTCCTCTTTCCTCCCCTTCAACTTTCACTCTTCTTCCTCCTTTTCCTCCTTCCTCCTTTTCTTTGTTCTTCCTCTTTTCCTTTCTTCTTTTTTCCTCCCATTTTCCTTCTCCTGCCTTCTTTCTTTTTTCCTCCTCCTTTTCCTTCTCCTTCCTCCCCTTTAACTTCCACTCTTCTTCCTTTTCCTCCTTTCTCCTTTTTTTCCTTCTTCCTCTCTTCTCCTTCCTTTTTCCTTCTCCTGCCTTCTTCTTTCTTTTTTCCTCCTCCTCCTTTTCCTTCTCTTTCCTCCCCTTCAACTAATACTCCTCTTCCTCCTCTTCCTCCTTCCTCCTTTTCTTCCTTCTTCCTCTCTTCTCCTTCTTCCTTTTTTTCCTCCCATTTTATTTATTTATTTATTTATTTATTTATTTATTTATTTATTTATTTATTTATTTATTTATTTATTGCGATTTATATGCCGCCTTTCTCCCTAGGGACTCAAGGCGGCTTACAAAATGACAACTTCAATTTTCCTTCTCCTTCCTTTTTTCCTCTTCCTCCTCCTCCTCCTCCTCCTCTCCCCTCCTCCTCCTTTTTCTGTGCTTAGTGTAAAGCCTTGCCAGTCCCAAGTCTTAAGATGTCTTAAACAGTGGTTAACTTTTTTTTCAACCCAATCGTGGGCACTTTTTCCCCTGGAAGCAAATCCAAGAAATGAAGTAGATTCCCAAGAAAAATGTGTTTAAGATTGCAACGCCCCATTTCTAAGCAAATAAACCTAGGACTGCACAGCTACAGATTTCCCACAGCTCTGTAGTAGTAAAGTGTCCGAATTTATCCTCCTAATCTGTTTGAAAAGGGAAGCATTGCGGCTGCTACCAATCTCTGCAAAAGTATATATTTATCTCTTTCAAAGCAAAGAGTCCACTCACGGACAAATGCTGTGTCTACCGTAGATTCCCAAAGCTTGCTTTCTCCATCTCGTCCCCCAAATATCAAGCAGTTGCTGTTAATTTGATATCTCCTAGGAATGTCCCACAGCTCAGGACCATCCCCAGCCAACAACTATGTAATCTGGGAAGAGAGGCAGCATCCAGTTTCAGCTCAGGTTTGGCTGTAAATCTGCCCTCTTCAGATACTTAAATGCCTTATTCAACTTTTGGTTTACTGGACAGAAGGTTCCTAGGCCAGCTTAAGCAAGGACTGAGATTTGATTGCAATAATGAAGGTGCATGCCTACACCCAGAAGATTTGCCCCTTGCAGTGTATTAAAAAGCAAGAGCGATTTGTAAGTCTTTATAATTTTTGCATGTTTATATTGATAAATTTAATATAGAATAGAATAACAGAGTTGGAAGGGACCTCAGAGGTCTTCTAGTCCAACCCTCTGCTCAGGCAGGAAACCCTACACCACTTCAGACAAATGGTTATCCAAACTCATAAAAACCTCCAGTGTTGGAGCATCCAGAACTTCTGGAATCAAGTCGTTCCACTGATTAATTGTGCTAACTGGAAGTTTCTCCTCAATTCCAGGTTGCTTCTCTCCTTGATGAGTTTCCTATCCATTCCTTCTTGTCCTTCCTTCAGGGGCTTTGGAGAATAGCTTGACTCCCTCTTCTTTGTGGCAACCCCTGAGATGTTGGAACTCTGCTATCATGTCACCCTTAGTCCTTCTTTTCATCAAATATATATGTAACTGAGGACAACACACACAAAAATGTATGCATGCATGTATATGTATACGTACCCTGTTTTCCCCAAAATAAGACATCCCCTGATAATAAGCCCCAATTGGGCTTTTTAGCGCATGGCAATAAGGCCACGCGCTTATTTCAGGGTTCAAAAAAATATAAAACAGGGTCTTATTTTCGGGGAAACACGGTATATGTATATGTATGTATATGTATATGTGTATGTATATGTATATGTGTGTGTGTGTGTGTGTGTGTGTGTGTGTATGTGTATGTGTATGTGTATGTGTATGTGTATGTGTATGTGTATGTGTATGTGTATGTGTATGTATTAATGAGAAACAAACCTGGCCGACCACTAGGTCACAGACAAGGCAGCAAATTGCAATAGCTGACAGGCTAACATCACCCTCCACTGATAAGCAAGCTAGGAGGGAGGAAACAGTAGGAATCAAGCCTCCATCATCCAGCATGACGACAGCAAAAACAACACAGCTGATTACAAGTGGGAGACGGCTGGAAGAGCCTATTACATGCGCAAGGGCTAAATTGATTAATGGAATATAAAGGCAGAGATCTCTGTAATGGTAGTTTAATACTCTGACGATGTGAGCAGATGGTTGACGAAAGCTTAGTTAAATAAAATTTTAATTCTTTTAAAATTTTAAAATCTTAAATTCCGGAGTTCGCAGTATGTCTGCTTCTTTTTTTACTTATGTATATGTATATGTATATGTATATGTATATGTATATGTATATGTATATGTATATGTACATGGTACAGGTATAGGTATAGGTATAGGTATAGGTATAGGTATAGGTATAGGTAGTCCTCAAATGACCACAATTGAGCCCAAAATTTATGTTGTTAAGTGAGAAACTTGTTAAGTGACTTTTGCCCCGTTTTACGACTTTCCTTGCCACATTTGTTAAGTGAGTCACTGCAGTTGTTAAAATCTAACACGGTTGTTAAGTGAATCTGGCTTCCCCATTGACTTTGCTCGTCAGAAGGTCACAAAAGGGAATCACATGACTTCAGGACACTGCAACCGTCATAAATGTGAGCCAGTTGTCAAGCATCCGAATGTAAATCCCGTGACCATGGGGATGCTGCAACGGGCATAAGTGTGAAAAAAAAATGGTCATGTCACTTTTCTCCGAGGCGTTTTAACTTCGAACGTTCATTAAGTGAACTGTTGTAAGTCGAGAACTATCTGTATATTTATATATTTATTATTATTATTATAATACACACACACACATGCAGAGGTGGTATTCAGCCGGTTCAGACCGGTTCGGGCGAACCGGTAGTAGCAAATTGCAGGTGGCTACTGCCCACCTGCCCGGCCACAATCCCGTCCTATATCGCTGTGGTTTTGATGCCGCATGCATGCACGAGCGAATTGCCGTGTTGTTTGACATCGCATGTATGCATGGACGGTGCACACGGACATTTCCAGTGCTGGGCAAACCCATGGTGACAGAATGTGAAGCCCACCTCTCTCTCTCTCTCTCTCCCTCCCTCTCTCCCTCCCTCCCTCCCCCTCCCTCCCTCCTTCTCCCCCTCTCTCTCTCCCTCCCTCCCTCTCCCTCCCTCCCTCCATCTCTCTCTCTCTCTCTCTCTCTCTCTCTCTCTCTCTCTCTCTCTCACACACACACACACACACACACACACACACAGAGTTCCTTCCAACTCTGCTAATCTACAAATCTCTTAAATTGTAGGCCTATTCCTCCTGTCTTTAAGAGTCAAGAGTTACTGCCTGTTCTTTCTCTCCGTGTTTTGGGGAGGAACCCGATTCGTGTTGACGTAACGGGTGTCCCTACTCTGAAAACTGCTGGTTCCTGCCCTACCAATTTGATTCCTTACACGGAACGCTGCAGGAAATGCCTTACACAACTGCCTTTCAGCTTTGTGCCTGCCTTCGACCCTTTGTCAGATTCATTTAAGTGTACTTTTTCCTTTATTTTTACATAAAAGGGGAAAATAGTTCCTTGCAGCAGGGGGAACCAAGAGACGTCAACGTTACGCTCTTTGCAAAAGTAGCCTAGTTACACATTTTCTATTTCTCCACCCCCCCCCCCGTTCTTAAAAGGCCGCAAATTGGTTCGGAAATCAAATTAATGACCTGGTAAAACATACATACAATAAATGCAATCAGAGAGATCAATTGGCAGCGATCCCATTAAAAAAAACCAACGAAGCTATGGTTGGTTAGTTAAAATGAGGGCCAGATGGAAGCAAAGCTTCGAACTTCATCTACCTTGCAATTATTTTGCGAGGCTGTTTGGACCAGAGAAAGAGCCAGAATGATGAACTGTAGCTTTATGAACAGAAGCAAGCTTTTTGCAACCTAAAGCAACTCAGCTCTTTCCTTTTATCTATTACTAGCTGATAACCTGGTGTAGCTTGGGCATTTATGTATCCCAATCCTTACAGGCTTTTAAAAGTATATGTACAGTATACACATTATAAAGTAAAATCATACACAAAATCACTATAAGTCTTTGGGCCCCACCCCCTGTCCATCCAGCTGCCCACACTCACTGGTAACCATCATCCGGCACCCGGCGGCATTGGGGCTGCACATGGCCGGCCGCCACGGTAATCACCTGGGCCGACACCCATCTGGCGGCAATGGTCCTCCGGAATGGCCCAGCAGGTGGCGCGTGGCCGCTACAGAAGGCCACTGGGATTGATCAGCTGGGTGGCGCGGCTGCTATATTCACACCGAAGGGTTTTAGGGGTGTCTTACCCACCCCCACCCCCAGTATTTTTTTCCAGAGAGTAAGTCATCTGTGTACTAAGTTTGGTTGAAATTGCTTTAGGCATTCCAGAGTTATGCTGGAACATACACACACAGCCATATATTTTAATGGGCTGTGGAAATGACCTTGAAGGAAGAGTCTCAGACTGGACACCTGGAATGCAAAAGATATCTCAGTCCATAGAAGGAGAGAGAGCGGCCGTGGGGAAGCATTCCAGAAAAGACCCTCCCTAGTTTTCTAGGGAGTAAAGAGGGGGCGGGAAACGGAGAGAAATGCTCTCAGTCTTGCAAGATTCTGTTAACATAACCTTACAGAGAATAGACAAGAGTTACTGCAGATAGTCCATTTAGTGACGGTTCAGAGTTAACAATGGCACTGAAAAAAAGTGACTTTTCACTCTTACTGCCGTTTCAGCATCCCCAAGGTCATGTGATTTACATTCAGATGCTTGGCACCGGTTTACATTTATGATGGTTGCAGTGTCCCGTGTGTGTGTATGTGTCATGTGATTCTCTTTCGCGACCTTCTGACAAGCAAAGTCAATGGGGGAAGCCAGATTCACTTAACGACCGGGTTACTCACTTCATGACTGCAAGCGATTCACTTAGCCAAGGTGGCGAGAAAAATCATAAAATGGGGCAAAACTCACTTCACAAATGTCTCTCTTAGCAACCGAAATTTTGTGGTCGTATGCCAAGGACTACCTGTATTCCTGGTTGTGCCTCTTATCTGGATTACCTTGAAGAGCTAATAATTATTATTATCTAAGGCCACACTTGGAATACTGCATTCAGATTTGGTCGCCGCGTTGTAAAAAAGATGTTGAGACTCTAGAAAAAAATTAACTTCACAAATTGCCTCACTTAGCAACAAAAATTTCGGGTTCGATTGGGGTCTTACGTTGAGGGCTAACTGTACCGTTCAGGTGCCTTTAAGTGCCTGATCACAGGAGGAATTTTCACATGATCTTTCTTTAATGGGCGCTGATGCCAAGAGTTAGTATTACAAATACAGAATCTTGAACACGTGGCTCAGTGGCTAAGACGCTGAGTTTTTCAACTGAAAGGTCGGCAGTTCAGCAGTTCGAATCCCTAGTGCCGCGTAACGGGGTGAGCTCCCGTGACTTGTCCCAGCTTCTGCCAACCTAGCAGTTCGAAAGCACGTAAAAAAAATGCAAGTAGAAAAATAGGAACCACCTTTGGTGGGAAGGTAACAGCGTTCCGTGGGCCTTTGGCATTGAGTCATGCCGGCCAAGAGACGTCTTCGGACAGTGCTGACTCTTTGACTTTGAAACGGAGATGAGGACTGCCCCCTAGAGCCGGGAACGACTAGCACATATGTGCGAGGAGAACTTTTACCTTTAGCAATATCTCCTTTATTAGCAAGTTCATTAATGGGCTTTTTGGAAGTTTTAAATCTCTTCTTCTGGAATGTATGCTTGGTGGATCAAGTCATGGTTGAGGAGACAAGCCTGTATTGTGATTCCCCCCACCTGCTACTCCTTTGCGTCTAAATATATTCTTCTCCCTTTCTCAGTCTTGGCACAAGTTCTGACATCACCTATGATGTATCGGTGAAATAAGAAGGTCCTTGCTTGAATCCTGGGCATTTCTAGCTAGATCTGATCCTGGTTCCAGTCTGAAATCTGAATTCCATCAACCAGGCCTCCTTAACAAGGCAGAAGTAGCTCCAGTTTGCCGGATCTGATACCCTTCAAGGTGATTGAGAATGGCAGAACTGATGTTTAAAACATCGGCGAACACTCAGCGAGGTGGATCAAAAGTTGGCTAAGCAAAAAAGTGGCTTTCTGTGTTCACTATTTCTGCCTTGAAGGAGGAATTGATTCACACTCTTGCTCTTGTGCTGATTTGGCACTGTGACCCTGTGAACCGGTGGTGGTGGCTTAAAAAATACATACAGGAGGGAAAGGGGAAGGGGGAGGGGGAGGGGGAGGGGGAGGGGGAGGGGGAGGGGGAGGAGAGGAGAGGAGAGGAGAGGGAGGGAAGGAAGGAAGGAAGGAAGGAAGGAAGGAAGGAAGGAAGGAAGGAAGGAAGGAAGGAAGGAAGGAATAGCAATAGCTCTAACTTATATACCGCTTTATAGTGCTTTACAGCCCTCTCTAAATGATTTACAGAGTCAGCCTATTGCCTCCAACAATCTGGGTCCTCATTTTACCTACCTCGGAAGGATGGAAGGCTGAGTCAACCTTGAGCCAGTGAGAATCAATCGGTCAAATTGCAGGCAGCTGGCAGTCAGCAGAAGTAGCCTGCAGTACTGCATTCTAACCACTGCGGAAGGAAGGAAGGAAGGAAGGAAGGAAGGAAGGAAGGAAGGAAGGAAGGAAGGAAGGAAGGAAGGAAGGGAATGGGAGGGAGGGAAAGAAGGAGAGAAGGGAGGGAGGGAGGGAGGGAAGGAAGGAAGGAAGGAAGGAAGGAAGGAAGGAAGGAAGGAAGGAAGGAAAGAAGGAAAACTCTAAGCACCTTTACCCCATAGTAATAAAATTCCCTATACCACCAGGCTTGAAATTTTAGGTCTGGATAGCCTCAAACTATGCCATCTATGTTCCGACTTATGTGTAGTTCATAAGTTCATCCTTTTATTTGTGCCAATTTTTTTTTCATGTGTCCATGTCTATGTCTATACTGTTACTTGCTTCCTTGTACTTGTTGACAATTAAATAAAATAAATAAAAATAAATAAATAAAAAAGGAAGGAAGGAACGAAGGAAAGAAGGAAGGAAGGAAAACTCTAAGCACCTTTACCCCATAGTAACCCCAAGTATTTCCATACATATGTTCCAAGCTAATCATGCTTAGGCTTACTGCCCTAGTGAATTTATTGCTGAAGTGAGATTTGATATGCGAGTTCGAAACTAGCATTCATAGCCAGTACACACCCAGACCCTTAGCGCAAATTCAGCAGCACATGAATTATGGGCATATTGAATATATAGCATCAAGTAGTATGGCTGATATTACAAAGAATACGTCACTTGGCTGCTATTTAAAGGACTGAGAAACTAAGACCATAATCATATAGTTTTCTTGGCAATCGCATGGAAAGAATTTGACACTGGCTTTCTTTGCGATGTCTTGTCTCATCCATGGGATCTCCAGGTGGTTTCCCAGCCAATCTTGATCCTTTTAAGCTTTTCAAGATGAGCCCCAGTTACCAGTTGTTGCAACTAGCCAGCATTCAGGTATCTGAAATCCACTCAGCATTCTACATGGCTTGTAAATTAGAGCTAGAAGATTAACAAAATTACTAGTTACCCCCATTCTTTTTATTTATTTTTTTTCCAAGCAGCATCAGCGTGATGTGATGCTTGGTGTCGTTCCTTTTAGCCCTTCATTATGTGGTATATTTTGCCTGTAGTGTTGCCATATGGTGTGGCTTAATTTTTTTAAAAATTTATTTATTGATACTTAAATTTAGAAGAGAATATCTATAGTTCAAAGTTGAAGTGGGGGTCCTTGGTGCTCTCTGAGCTTGGATGTTTTCTTGCAGATGTTTCATTACTCAGCTAGGTTATATTATCCGTGCTAGAATGTGTGGTAGACCTAAAATGGACACCTAACATCAAAAACGTCATCAAAAAAGCACAACAAAGAATGTTCTTTCTGTGCCAACTCAGAAAGCTGAAACTGCCCTAGGAGCTGCTGATCCAGTTCTACAGAGGAATTATTGAGTCTGTCATCTGCACTTCCATAACTGTCTGGTTTGGCTCTGCAACCCAACAAGACAGACACGGACTTCAGAGGATAATTAGAATTGCAGAAAAAACAATGGCTACCAACCTGCCTTCCATTGAGGACCTGTATACTGCACGAGTCAGAAAGAGGGCTGTGAAAATGTCTACAGACCCCTCACATCCTGGACATAAACTGTTTCAACTCCTACCCTCAAAATGACGCTATAGAGCACTGCACACCAGAACAGCTCTGGTGGCTCAGCAGACTAATTAACATCCACTTACATCTGCTGCCTGCAATTACTGCAAGTTCAAATCTCACCAGACTCAAGGTTGACTCAGCCTTCCATCCTTTCTAAGGTAGGTAAAATGAGGACCCAGATTATGGGGGCAATAAACTGACTTTGTATAAATATACAAAAAGTATGAAGGCTATTGCTTAACACATTGTAAGCTGCCCTGAGTCTCTGGAGAAGGGCGGCATATAAATCAAATTAAAAACAACAACAACAACAACAACAACAACTAGACACAAGGATAGTTTTTTCCCCCATGCCATCACTCTGCTTAACAAATAATTCCCTCAACGCTGTCAAACTATTTACTGTCTGCATTACTATTAACTTACTCATCGATCCTATCACCCATCTCCTCCTACTTATAACTGTATGACTGTAACCTGTTGCTGTATCCTTACGATTTAGATTGATTGTTTCCTAGTATGATATGATTGCTTATTTGTACCCTATGACTATCATTAAGTGTTGTACCTATATCTTCAGTGGGGGTGAATTTCTACCCTACCTCACCATGTAGCTCAACGTTTAATGCATCTTACAGGAATAAAGATAGAGAGAATGGAAGACCCAACCAAATTAATACAGTTAAATTCAAAACCAGCACTAACGTTTTCAACAGGGGGGATAATGAAACTTACACATAGGAAGAAACAGAGAGCACATGTTAGAGAGCACATAAAGATGATCATCAATACCATTTTAAAACATATTTCTTCATCCTGGGTTTTGTTTACGATCATCACCCTGCTAAAATTTCAGTCTTTATGAATTTTTATGAATATCAGTCTTTATTTCAGTCTATATAACATTGATACAATTGAGCAGGTCCAGAAGTATTTCCCGAGAAGAGTCCTCCACTCCTCTGCTCACAACAGAAACCCTTATGCCACCAGGCTCGAAATTTTGGGCTTGGACAACCTGGAACTACAACGCCTTTGGTCTGACCTAAGTATAGTACACAAAATTGTCTGCTACAACGTCCGCAATAATACACAGGCAAACAATTGATACAAATTCAAGGTAAACCGCTCCAAACTCGATTGCAGAAAATACGACTTCAGCAACAGAGTGGTCAACGCCTGGAATGCTGTAACTGACTCCTCCTTGTTACATCCTCAAACCCCCCACAGCTTCAACCTTAAACTGTCTACCGTGGACCTCACCCCATTCCTAAGAGCTCCGTAAAGGGGGCGTGCATAAGCGTACCAGCGTGCCTACCATCCCTGTCCTACTGTCCCCATTTCTATGTACTCATTACCTGTGCTCATATCCATGTTTATACTTATACCTGTTGTCTCGTACATGTTTGACAAACTAAATAAATAAATTAAATTAAATTAAATAAACATTCTTAAACAGAAGAAGGAAAAGCCATTACAGCTTTCTCTGGATGGGGGTCGTGGCCTGATGTTTGATCTGAGGCCCTTGTGGTGGTTAATCCAAACTACGGTAGAGAAGAATTAACTTTTCTCCTCCATTTTTTTTAATTTTTATTTTTAATCTGACGTCTGCCCAAAAGGGCAGCTTTTTTTTTTTTTTTTAATTTGATTTATATGTCGCCCTTCTCCGGAGACTCAGGGCGGCTTACAATGCATTAAGCAATAGCCTTCATTCTTTTGTATATTTTATACAAAGTCACCTTATTGCCCCCACAAACTGGGTCCTCATTTCACCTACCTTAGAAAGGATGGAAGGCTGAGTCAACCTTGAGCCTTGGAGAGATTCGAACCAGCAGAAATTGCAGGCAGCTGTGTTAATAACAGGGTGCACTAAACCACTGTACTATCAAGGCTCTTTTCATCCTTGGATATGGGAGCTCAATTAAAACGAGGAAGAGATTTGTGTAAATAGGGTGCTTTTCTTTCCCTTTAGGTTTAAAAACCCTCCCAGGAGCTTTCCATAAATTCCTAGATCTAGGAAAAATAGGATGAAGGAAACAGAAACTTGTAATTCTTTGCAGCACATTGTCCTTTTAAGAAATAGGTCACAAACCTAGATAGCCGGCCTCATTTTGCAAATGCTGCTTCTGGGAACAAACAGGCTCATGTATGAATACGTTTGAAGTCAACCTTCTTACGCATGTGCACACAAATCTTCCGTCTCGATAACTGTCTGTCACAGGTTATTTTTTTTCCCCTTCTTCTTCTTCTTCTACGGATGGAGCAGTCCTTTTTAATTCCACGTGGCTCGACTGGAGAAAAATGGGAGGCTTATGCATTGGGAGCAATTTATTAAATGTTGAGCCTGGAAATCCCTTGAGGGAATAATAAATTGAGAAAGCCCTTTAATTGTAGGGAAAGGAGGGTGAAGCTGGACAGAAGTAGGTCACAGCAAAAGCATTAGCAGGGCACAGACCTCTTGCTTTATTTAAGTAACTCACTGACCGGTCTCTGATTTTCGCTCTTTTGCAAATGAGTGGTACTCTAAGGAAAAAGGATTAAGGAAAGTGAAGGCTTCTTGACGTTCAGCTTGACTCCTGAACTTGTGGGGCTTTCTTCGTAGGAGAACCGACATGCCTTCTAAGAAGATTTTGAACTTTCTCATCCTATGTTTATTCCAGACAGGGGACTGGAGACTAAAACATATGAAGAACGGTTACAGGAACTGGACCTGGCTACTGAAGAGAAGGACGAGGGGAGACATGATAGCAGTCTTCCAATATTTGAGGGGCTCCCACAGAGAGGAGGGGGGGGGTCAAACTATTTTCCAAGGCACCCGAAGGCCAGACAAGGAATAATGGATGGAAACTGATCAAGGAGAGATTCAACCTAGAAATAAGGAGGAACTTTCTGACAGTGAGAACAATCCACCCATGGAACAGAAGTTGCCTTCGGACGTTGTGGGAGTTTCATCACTTGAGACTTTCAAGAAGAGGTTGGACTGCCATTTGTCAGAAATGGCGTAGGGTCTCCTGCTTCAGTGGGGGGTTGGACTAGATGACCTATAAAGTCCCTTCCAACTCTGTTAATCTGTTAAACTTTCAAGGGCATCAGAAGCCACTGAAACAGATACTCCCTGGAGTACCATCAAAGCTGACACAGTCTTGAAGTTCAGCTCAGCTCCTGAATGCGGACAAAGCTGTGGGGCTTTCTTTGTAGGAAGGGAAATGTGCATCACCATTGCCTTCTAAGAAGATTTTGAACTTCTTCATCCTATGTTTATTCCAGATACTCCTTGGGGCTCCATCAAGACTGACACCAGCCAGAGCATAGACCAACTCAGAGAAGTAGTACAAGATCAGAAGATGTGGAGAAACCTGATCCATAGAATCACCAAAAGTTCGACACAAATAAATGGGTAACATCATCATCATCATCATCATCATCATCATCATCATCATCATCATTATCGTCATCGTCACTCCCTGAAGGTCTCAATCCAAGCCCACTAAGTTCCCAAGCTTAGAAAAAGCCCGGTTGATGCAACAGGTACAAGAATCTAATAGAGCAAGGATACCATGATTAAAGAGAGAGAGAGAGAGTAGAAGGAGACAAGAAGATCTACATTCTTCTAGACTTCCATAGCTGCAATTCTCAAACGTTCTTCTCTAGAGATGGAGATCAGTCACGAGGATTGCAGCATCTGATGAAAAAGCTCACAATTATGATCTTCTTCAGAGGCTCTTCTTCCAATGCTCCTACCTCCATAATTTAAGTGGAGTGACCTTGTGCCTTGTGTTATTACACAACAGTCCCCTCATTTCAGGAGTGGACCAACTTTTTAAGGCCAAGGATCAAGGTCAGAGGGATGTCACAGAGGCTTGTTTCAAAATTCAATAGGAGTTGGTTCCTCCGCTAACCAGAAGGCTGATTAGATCATCTCCAGGGTCCCTCCCAACCCTCACGGTGCACTGATGATGTTATCTAGTTGGGTAATGAAATGTCGGCAGGCAAACAACCAAGCTCAGAGAGCACCAAGGACTCCACAGTTCAGTTCTGAGCTACAGATCTTCTCTTTTATCGGAAGTTTGATTCTTTCTGTGGCAGAAAGATTGCATTCCTGTTTAGAGTCCAAAAACCAGTTCAAAATGTACATATAGTCTACCTAAAACCATGATGGTGAACCTATGGCACGCATGCCAGAGGTGGCACACAGAGCCCTCTCTGTGGGCACACGCACCGTTGCCAGAGGTTATTCTGGTTTTCAGCATGCATTTGAGCGCCAGCCAGCTGGTCTTCACGGGTGCCGGAGCGCCGGAAAATGGCCTGAAAAACAGCCAAAAATGCCCCCAAAATAGGCATGTGCATGCCGGCCAGCTGGTCTTTGGGTGCTGTGGCGCGTGCGAAGACTAGCTGGCCAGCGCTCCGGCACACGTGTATTCACGTGCATGCACGCATGTTACGGTTTGGGCACTTGGTGCTGAAAAGATTCACCATCATTCACCCAAAAGGTAGTACATATCGAATATTATGCTAATTTGTTTTGGCATCTTGGAAACAGAAAATTTGGGGGGTTTTGTCGCGGCCACATGAGAATAGTCTCCCACTTTTTCATGGTTATTTGGCATCTACTTTGCTTTATTTTAGGCAACAGGAAAATAATATCTTCCTTTCTGGCACTTTTAATGCATCTTAATGGCCTTGGATAGAAGTTCTTTATGTGTCATTTTATCTGCATCCATACAGAGAGAGACTGAAAGAGTGAGACAGTGAGAGAGAGAGAGAGAGAGAAAGAGCTATTTCATAATTAGCCTTTATTTATTTTTTCACATTATATTGAAGATTACTGGGTAAATTAGCAAGGCATCAAACATAAATGACCAAAATAAGGATGTACACTAAAAATTCAAGCACTGAGGTGTAAAAGCTTTACTAAAAATCCGGACACACACACAGACACATCAAATTAAAGCTGAGCACAGCATTAGAACAGTATTTCTTGGGCAGCTGCCAAAAACACAACAAATCAGACAGAGAATCTTAATTTTATGTTTCCCTTTGAACCATACCCTACAATAGGGAGATCTGGTAATTTCTAGTTGTTTGTTTGTTTTAAAAGGAAAGGAAGAGAGGAAAAAAGGGAATTATACATGAAAATGACAACATGGAGATAATTGCGCGGGGAAGAAATTTGCAGAGTGATATCAGACAAAACGGAGCACAAATTATTTCACTGAAAGAAATCTCTTTCTTAGCTTTATATATATCAACTCGCATTGAAATATAAATATAAAGATAGAGGTGGTTTCACAACAACTTAGCTCTTGACCGCTTTCAAATGTAAATAGTATTTAAATCAAAATTTAGACTAGCTAATGGTTTTATACGATAAAAATAAACCACGGACATCAAGAGTTTAGAGTCCGTATTTTAACAAAACCCACACCTTCGATTTGACAGCAAGCAATGGACAGAACTGTATTCCATAAACGGCCTTCGGGTGGCTGACCGAGTTTCCTCAAGAGGCCTTGTGGGAAATCAAACCATCATTAGATTTAGCTGCCCAGGATTGGTTGGGGCAGAGATGCTTTAGGAAAATAAGACTCACGGATCCCATACTTTGGCAACTTTACAAATTGTGGACTTTCACGCTCAGAATTCCTCAGCAAGAATTCTAGAGTTGAAGTCCACACATCATAAAGATGTCATGGTTGGAGACCCCTGCCATAGAGGGATCTATGAGAAGACTCTTCATCCAAGTCAACCTCTCATTCAGGATTGGCCTTTAAAGTGGATTGTCTATCTGTGGATTCTGTCTGTCTGTCTTTATCTGTGCCTGTCTGTCTGTCTGTCTGTCTGTCTGTCTGTCTGTCTGTCTGTCTATCTATCTATCTATCTATCTATCTATCTATCTATCTATCTATCATCTATCATCTATCTATCTGTCCATCCATCCATCTCTATATCTATTTTGTAGCCTTTGACTTACAACAGTTCATTTAGTGACTGCTCAAAGTTACAATCTCAAATAAGGAGATTTTTTTTTTGAAAATGGGCTCAGAGAAAGAATTCAGAGAACCGGTCCAGCCTAGGAGTTTAGCATTAGAAAGCAAAAAACTGTGAATTCTAGTTCCATCTTAGGTACAAAAGCTGGTTGGGTGATTTTGAGCCAATCTCCAGGAGATGGTGAATTCTGATCTCACTTTAGGTATGAAAATCAGCTGGGTGACTTTGGGCCAATCACCTGAGAACTGAGAGTTCTAGTCCCATTTTAGCCGTCAATGACAGCTGGGTGACCTTGGGCAAGTCACTCTCTCTCAGCCCAGCCCACCTTACAGGGTTGTTGTTGTGAGAAAATAGGAAGAGGAAGGAGTATTAGATGCCTTGAATTATTTGTAAAAATAATAATAAAGGCAGGATATTAAATCTCTCTCTCATATCTATCTATCTATCTATCTATCTATCTATCTATCTATCTATCTATCTATTCACCTACCTACCTACCTAGATATAGATAGATATATAGATATAGAAGCAGTGGTGGGATTCAGCCGGTTCGGGCCAGTTTAGGCGAATCGGTAATTAAATTGCTGGCTGGCCCCACCCCTTCCAGGAGTCCCCATGAGCCCCATTTTTATTCCCAGGAGGCTTCAGGGAGGCCTCCTAGGCCCAAAACGGGGCACGGGGGGGGAGGCAGAACATCCTCCCTGCGGCCCGTTTTTGCTCCCAGGGGGGTGCAGGAGGCCGAATGCTGCCTGTCACACCCCCTGGCCACGCCCACCAAGCCACGCCCACAGAACCAGTAGTAAAAAATTTGAATCCCACCACTGTATATAGAAGATATAGATGGGAGGGAGGGAGGGAGGGAGAGAGAGAGAGAGAGAGAGAGAGAGAGAGAGAGAGAGAGATCCATTAACCCCCTCCTCTCCTCAGCAAAATGAAGTCCGCTCAAGGGCTCTATTTTAAGCACAGCTCCTTCAGAAGCTCATCCAACTCTAAACATAGCACACTATCTCATTCCTTCCTTCTTTCTGGGCCAGACGATTAATCTTTGTACCCAAACGGTATCTGTTGTGACCGACAGAATTCGGGGCCTGTCTAACAGTCTCTCCGATGACCAGATTCCCCGTTTCCCTGACAGCAGGACACAGCGAGATAGTAGCAGATCCTTTGAAGCAGGGAGATGATGGCTGCCTGGCTCCCCAGCAAAGCTGCATCTGTTTTTGGCCTAAAAAAACCGAGATAGCTTAAGCCAGGGGTCTCCAACCTTGGCAACTTTAAGCCTGGCGGACTTCAACTCCCAGAATTCCCCAGGCAGGGGAATTCTGGGAGTTGAAGTCCGCCAGGCTTAAAGTTGCCAAGGTTGGGGACCCCAGGCTTAATTAAGAGGGCTCTGATCTAGATAGGCTGATTTTCAAAGCCAGTTGAAACTGCACGTTTACAAGCACTTTTTAAAAATTTATATTTTTAATCTCTCTCTCTCTCTCTTCATTCTAGATTGGGCGGTTGCCTTAATGAATGATTGGCAGAAGCAAACATTGCTTAAAATTAACATAGTGGAAAAGGTGACTCGAATGATTATTTGCTGCTGTGTTGTTTTTTTGGGGCAGTGATGGAGTCACAGTTGCTGTACGGGGTTTTTTTTTTACTCTTCTCCACACATTCCCCTATTTTACACATCGATAAAAAGATGTTTTTCCTCATTGTATTCCAAAGCTTGACGAATAATAGTGTAGCCTCTTCAAAATCAGTTGGGCAAGTGTGAGAAACGGGGGCAATATAAAGAGATAAATATAAATACTTTCTTTTTCATATATAGAACTCCTTTGTAAGTGATAAAGGAGAATATGTGTAGCTCAGGGTTGAAATGAGGGGTCTGTGCTGCTCTCTGAGCTTGGTCGTTTTCTTGCAGGCGTTTCATTACCCAAAGTAGGTAACATCATCAGTGCTTTCATCTCCCATCACCCTCCTCTCTCCTCCCCTCCCTTTCTGTACCCTCCTGTCTCCTCCCCTCCCTTGCTCTCTCCTCTCCCCTCTTGTCTCCTCCCTTCCCTGCTCCCTCCCCTCCTGCCTCCTCCCCTCCCCTGCTCCCTCTCCCCTGCCCCCTGCTCTCTCCTCCCCTCTCTCCTCTCCTCTCCCCTCCCCTGCTCTTTTCTCCCCTCCCCTCCTGTCTCCTCCCCTCCCCTGCTCTCTCCTCTCCTCTCCTCTCCTCTCCTCTCCTCTCCTCTCCTCTCTCCTCTCCTCCCTGCCCTCTGCTCTCCCCTCCTGTCTCTCCCGTCCTGCTCTCTCCCCTCCTGTCTCCTCCCCTCCCCTGCTCTTCTCTCCTCCCCTGCTCTCTCCCCTCCCCTCCTGTCTCCTCCCCTCCCCCCTGCTTTCCCCTTGTCTACTCTCTCTTCTCCTCCCCTCCCCTCCCCTCTCCCCTTCCTCTCCCTTTCCCTTTCCATTTCCACTTCCTCTCCTCTCCTCTCCTACACTATAAGGCCAAGCCAGTTTCCTTACTGAAATCAGTAGCGAGTCCGATCCTGATTGGCTGCAGGGGATCCTGACCTGATTACATCCCTTATATGACTTTCGACCAACCGAGATCATTATGTTAATTGGAAAGATGCTGTAGCCAAGAAAACCCGAACGCTAGACCAACATTTGCAGGAAATCCACAGAACAAGTGGAAAGTAGAAATCATAATTAAATTAAGAAGCTGGGGGGGGGGGAATCCAACAATTTCTCTACCCTCCCAATATTAGCAGATAACTCTTCATAGGAGATCTGTTGTCAGGCAAAATCAGGAGCCAGAGCGGTTCAAATAAATGCAGGTTTAATGAATGCCGACAGTTTCTACAAGAATCTGAACTACTAACGGTCAAAGCAAATTTGCGATAGAAAAGAGTGAAGGGAATTGAAAGTGGGTGGACTTAGATTTCTTGTGGGTGCAAAGAGACTCGAGACTAATGATGTGCTTGACATCTCCCTCGGGCTCATCTCCTACATCTACGTGTAAGATAGATTTCAAATACCTTTTCAATGCTATTTTTTTTCTTCTTCTCTTACTGGAGAATTAAACAATACAGTTTTCTTGTTTTCTTTTTAACAGATGGAAACAATTGAAGGGAAATTACAGAGATTAACGTTGTTTTTTTTTAAAAAAACAACGGTGGGCATCAGAGCGCCTGGCACCCTTAGATGCTGCCCCAAATTAATTTATTAACACTTCAAATTAATTAATTACACCCCAAGGTATTGAATCCCAAGGGGGGGAAAAAAGGCCAATTCTTACCAGGTTACCAAATTCCTATGAGATTTTGGCATTCCAATGGAGAAATTACCTTTTCGTATGAAGTCTAAGTCACTTGGTAAACATTTTTGACGTCCGTGACCTCAAGGAAATTCAGTCTCTAAAGACTGCTACTACTTAGCCATTATTTTCCATTTTCAACATTTTTCTTTATGACTGTTTGGACGCTGTTGTCGCTGTCTGATAATCTGTGAGCGTGATTACCTCTTAAAGATGGACAGAAAGTAGCACGATCTCTTTTAGAATCATTTTATTTATCTAAAGGCAACTTACATTCTTAGCCTGTCCAATCAAAAGCCTGTTTTGAGCACATCTGCTTGAAAAATACAGAAAAAAAAAACAAGAGCCGATCAAAAACCCACTTTATTTTTATTTGCATTTAGGACAAATGTTTGAACATCAGAAATTGCAAGAAGAATTGCTGTATTTTCCTTGTTTCATTGTTCCAACTTCAGTGCTTACAGGGATGAAGGAAGAAAATAAGTTCTATTGATTTGTGAAGTGAGGGCCAGAGGCTTTGTGTAAGTGGTGTTACCCATTATAACAAAGTGTAACGTAATTGAAACCACGATTATATATAATGTATTATATGTCAGCACTGAAGCATAGGAAACGATGCGCTTTCCTAGTACATCAATATATTTGTGGCTGAGTTGGAACAAGTTTCTCTCAGGTACTCCTTCTCTTATCCAAACAATTGTTTTTATGTACAGTACAATCAATTTTAAATGCAAGTGGGTGGATCAGTTTAAATCAAGTCCAGATCTGGACAATGGCACCACATTTTTTTCCCCACACACCTCCAATCCAGTGGTGAAATCTAAAATTTTTACTACCAGTTCTGTGGGCGTGATTTGGTGTGTGTGTGTATGGGGGGGGGGTAATGTGACTGGGTGGGCGTAGCCAATTTTTTTTTTAACTTTTAAAACCATTTTTTCCAGCGAAGAGGTTGTAAAAAAATGCTTTCAAAAGCCTCTGACGATCCCAGCTGAGTTGCCTGATTGGCAGAGGCTTTTTTTCTTTTAAATGCCTCTGACGATCAGGCAACACAGCTTGGATCGTCAGAGGCATTTAAAACAAAAAAAAGCCTCTGATGATCCCCCGGCTCAGCTGGGCATGGGGAGGAGGGCAGGGATTTTTGCTACCAGTTCTCTGAACCACCCGCCTCCATCGCTACCAGATCGGGCGATCCGGTCCAAACCGGGAGCATTTCACCCCTGCTCCAATCCCATACAGTATATAAGACTAAGTGTTATTGCTGTTGCCAAACACAAGGTATGTGGACAATACAATGCAGGAGGTAAAATATTAAGATAAAATCATAATAAAATCACCATAACATGGAGCCACAGAGTACAGTATGAAGTATAGTCTACCTCCACCTTGGTATATCCCAGGCAACGTTCAATGTCTTAACATAATGGCTAAAAGACTAAACACACGTCGACCAAACTGAATATTGCATCCCTCATAAGCAGTGGTGGGTTGCCTCCGGTTCGGACCGGTTCGCAAGAACCGGGAGTAAAACCGGCGGGAGGCCCCGCCCACCGCCCTGGATGTCGTCATCTGGTTTAGACCAGTTGGATCTGAATGCAATATTAATTTCAATTTATACTGTTCCAAAAATAGTATACTGTTCTACTGTCCCTCTTAATTTAGCAAAAAAACCCAAAACACTATGTGTCACATGCTCTATCGGCATCATGTCGACCCCAATGAAATCTCAACAGATCTTACAGATTAGCCTCCTGAAATTGTACAAAATTTGGTATTCTTCCACGGTTTCTGTCCCGTTGCATTTTCTAAAAATACGGGTCCTCTACTTACGACCACAAATGAACCCAAAATTTCAGCTGTTAAGCGAGACATTTCTTAAGGGAGTCTTGCCCCAGTTGTTAAATGAATCGCCGCAGTTGATAAGTCAGTAACCCGGTTGTTAAGTGAATTTGGCTTCCCCACTGACTTTGCTCATTGGGAGGTCGCCAAAGGGGATCACATGACCTCGGGACGCAGCAACGGTCATAAACATGAATCAGTTGGCAAGCGTCTGAATTTTGATCACGCAATCACGGGGACGTTGTAAAGGTTGTAACTGTGAAAAACAGTCATAAGTCATTTAGTTATGCACCACTTTGGGATGGACACCAGGGGTGGGTTTCACTTACCTTTACCACCAATTTGCCACATGCAAGCATGTTCGCTTTGCGCACAGGTGCGCTGTCCATGCATGCGCCCGGCCTTCCATGCCTGTGCGTGCATTGCAGTGGTGGGTTCCTCCCGGTTCGGCCCGGTTCGGCCGAACCGGTAGCGGTGACGATATGACGTCACCGAACCGGTTCTCTTTGTTCGGGAGCTGAGCCCTCCGCCCCCCCCGTTATTCTTACCTTTAATTTGGCCCTGCCCCCAATCTATTCCCTGCCTCCCGAGTCCCAACTGATCGGCTAGAAGGAAAAAAAACTGTTTAAACCCTTGCCGTGGAGCTTCAAAAGGCCACCTTACAGCTGATCAGTGGTAAAAGGCAGTTTGGTGGTAGACTAGTGTGCTTGAAAAACAAATGGGTAGACCGGTGCCTCCAAAAACAAATGAGTAGACCAGTTCCTGCAAAAACAAATGAGTAGACCGGTACAGCTCTGCAAGCAGTTAAAAGCCTGGTAGACCAGTACAGTTGCTAAATCCTAAAGAATTGTCACATGACCATCAAACCACGCCCACAAAATTAACAACTCCCACAGAACCGGTAGTAAAAAAATTTAGAACCCACCCCTGGCAGGCTGTTGTTGTTGTTGTTACCATGATCCTTGCAAACATCACTGTCATTACAAGATGTGTTTTTACTGCATTTTAGTGGGCTCGTAGTTCTTCTAGAAACTCTCGTTTAGCCTGATTTATATTTTCTTATATTTTCTTTGCCCTTGGCAGAGGAAGACCAGCTATAATAGATACACTGATAAATATTACGGTCGAGCATGTCACAAGACATGATTTGGAAACCCGGCAGACATCAGAAGTCACATACATTTCCCAGTGGTTAATAGCCTCCGATTCTGAATGGCTTTCATCATTTACTTATATCAGTTTATACTCCACCACTTGGCCAAAGGGGATCCTTGAAGTGGCTCCCACTCGGAGACTCTAAAAACACGGCCTCTGTAAATAAGCAGCCGTAAGCATCAATTCCACACCGCCTCAAACAATCTGGGTTCGGCAGATGATGAGGTTCTACTGTTTGCAAAAGCGGTAATGGCCACCAAGGTGAACATGTTTGATTTCATATAGGAACTGTGGCTAATAATGTTGTTGGCTGAATTCCACCTGCTGAATCAAAATTTACATTGTAGGAGACGAGCAGACGGAGACTGGAGGTGGAATCAAGAGAGTCATCAGCCTGGAGTCATTACATTCCCATAAATAGCCTAGGCCAGTGCTGGTGAAGCTTTTCAGCGCTGAGTGCCAAAATGGGAGCGCGCATGCGTGTGCCGTAAACCAGAAGAACACCCATCCAGGGGTTCATGCGTGTGCCGGGAAGATGATCTTTGGGTTTCTGGCACATGTATGGACACTGGCCACCTGGTTTTCCAGTTTCTGGCATGCATGCGTGCACAACAACCAGTTGGCTGGTGGGCATGGGCATGCCGGAAACCAGATGATCATCTTCTTAGCGCATATATGAGCACCAAGCGACTGATCTTCTGATTTCCGGTGCTCCCACGCACGTGAGGAACAGCTGGCTGGCATGCTGGAAGAGCAACGAGCAACGTCTCGCGTGCCCGGAGAGATGGCTCTGCATGCCACTTCCGGCACGCGTGCCATAGGTTCGCCATCATGGGTCTAGGTCCAAACTCTTGAAATCTATTGACTCCTATCTAGAGCCAGTTTAGTATTGACTGTTAGTTGACTAGATTCTTGTGTATAGGTATTAGAAATAGATAACCTTAACTGGTACTTAATGTGTGGCCCCAATTCTTCATGCCTGACAGGACCAGGTTGTTGTAACTATCTCTACTACCTATTGCCTGAAATGAAGCTGCTTCAGTCTTGAAGACCATTGGATGTGTCCATCCATAACCTCCTTCCCATAAACTCTATAGCAGAGGTGTCAAACTCGATTTCATTGAGGGCCACATCAGGGTTGTGTTTGACCTTGGAGGGGGGCAGTGGGTGTGGCTAGGATAAGTGTGGCTAGCTTGACATCACTTGTGTCAGGGGAACCTGTGGGGGCTCGAGCACTCTGCCAGAGAAAACGGGCTCCCGAACTCCGTTTTCGGCTGCGACGTCCTCCTGCAACCCTCTGTCAGTGAAAGCGGAGTTCGGGAGGGCCGCCTGAGTTCCGTTTTCACTGGCAGACACGCGGCAGGCCAGTCCTTCATTGTTTCCAGGGCGGCCCCGCGGCCCAGATCTAAGCACCCCGAGGACCGGCTCCTGTTCTGCGGCCTTGAGTTTGACACCCCTGCTCTATAGGGCTCTATAGGGTTCTTCTTCTTGTGGGTAGGGGACTTGACACTGTCATAGGGAAGAAGGTTCTTCTTCACATTCTCAGAATAATAGAATTATAGACTTTGAAAAAGCTCCCGAGTCCAACTCGCTGCTCCATGCTGGTATCCAAATTAAAGTGTCCATGATAAATGGCTCTCCATCCTCTGTTTGAATACAGAGAGATCAACATCTCTCTTGGGGACTGAACCGATCTTGCTGTTAGGATGTTTCTCGTCTCCAACGGATGGTTCCAACTTCTACTACTATTTATGAAAAGGAGAGAAAAAATGTATCCAGTTTTTCAACAGCACGTACTGTTTCAGGCACCTACAGATTTTTTTTTGCAATGCCTTGTTTTTTTGGATATACAGGACTGAAATTATTCTTAAATTTTCAAATGTTCTACCAATATCAATCTTGTAATTTTGAAAGGGAAGGTGGACTTGTGTCCGGCATGAAGAGTCTGGACCCCACATTAAGTCCCAGGTAAGGTGATTTATTTGCTCATGCTTATATACCCGTGATGGCAAACCTATGGCACGGGTGCCACAGGTGGCACGCGGAGCCATATTGGTGGGCACGCGAGTGTTGCCCTAGGTCAGCTCCAGCGCGCGTGCGCATGCCGGCCAACTGATTTTCAGGCCTTCCGGTCCCACCAGAAGTCGGGAAACTGGCTGTTTCCGGCCTCCGGAAGGCCTCCAGGGGATGAGGAAGGCTGTTTTTGCCCTCCCCAGGCTCCTAGAAAGCCTCTGGAGCCTGGGGAGGGGGAAAATGGGCCTACCAGGCCCACCATGCCATCACGTGCCAAAAGCAGGGTGAAGTGTGGGGGGGTTACGTGCGCATGCGTGGGAGGGTGGGGCACATTGAATTATGGATGTGGGCACACGCACTCGCGACCCCCCATGCTCCCCCCTGCTTTTGGCACGCAACGGCAAAAAGGCTAGCCATCACTGTCATATACAGTAGGTAGTTCTCGACTTATGACCATAATTGAGGCCCAGATTTCTGTTGCTAAGCAAGGCAGTTGTTAAGTGAGCTTTGCCCCATTTTGCAACCTTTCTTGCCATGGTTGTTAAGTGAATCGCCGCAGCTTTTAAGTTTGTAACATGGTTGTTAAGTGAACTTGGCCTCCCCATGGGCTTTCCTTGTCAGAATTTCACGAAAGCTGATCACATGACCCTGGGACCCTGCAACCGTCATAAATACGAATCAGTTGCCAAATGTTCTGAATATTAATCACAAGACCATGGGGATATTGCAAAGGATGTAAGTGGGAAAAACGGTCATAATGCACTGTTTTCAGTGTTGTTGTAACTTCGAATGGTCACCAACGAATGGTTGAAAGTCAAGGACTAGCACTAACTATACACCAGGATGTAGTCAACTAATGGTCAGCATTAAATTGGCACTAGATAAGACTTAAAGGAATTCAAGGGCAGCCGGACTTAGATTGTCAAGGTTCCAAGAGATGCCCTAATTAACTCATGAGGCTCGAGCCAAGTTTCAAAACAAAACCAGTTATTTATTAGGAGCAACATGTCGGCATCTACTCGAGTGAGGTCAACTCTGCCGCATGTAATTTACGGCTCAACTTCGACCCTGTTTCCCTCCTCCTCTCAGTCTGTGTCATCAATCACATTCCCCAAAGAGGCACTCCCACGGAGCCGTAGAAAACACGCCTCACAAGCTGGCTTTGGTAATCTGAGATCCAACCTTGGAAGAAGGTATGCGTGGAATGTGCTCCCCCCCGCTTGCTGCCCATGGCAACTCGAGAGCAGACTAGAAATGCTTTGCGAGTTGACATAGATCACTTGTGGGAATGTAAGGACTCCAGGCTAATTACTCGCTTGACTCCCCCTCCAAGCTCTGCCTCTTCTCTCCCTACGTCTTGTCCATTTTATTTTGCCCTCTTTTCCTTGAGATCTCCGGTATGGAACGTGCATTCTCAACTCCTGTTTTTAATCCAAACATTGTGTCCTAATCTTGCTCCCTTTCCTCAGTCAGGTGCCCCACTCCCGCCCCCCAAAAATATGTAAAATGCATGGTTGAATAGGACAGGAAATCCAAAATACAGAGTGTTCTTTTGGATAAGAATTAAGGAGGCAGTTTGAGTTCCTCTAGAGAAGTTCTTACCACATCCAAAAAAACCCCGAGCTGAACAGCACCCAACGGTTGTGCTGCAGTTTACCAACTGTGAGCTTTGTGTTGTTGTTGTTGTTTTAAACAAAAAACATTATGCAATAACTCTCATTAAAATTGAATGTGGGTTGAAAAGCTGTAGACAAGCTCTGGAAGAGAACATCAATGGTAAGCAAAGGGAGAAATACCAAATGTTCTTAAGGAAGGATACAAATCTTCTTGTTTTATACCACCACAATAAATAATCCTCATCTTTCCGTGGAGGAAACAGTTAATAAAAATGAATAAACAGAGGTTTACGATGAAAGAATTTGATTCTCTATTCATTAAGCCTTCGTATGAAGAATGACTAACGGTAACAACACACATATGATTCACAAGGGTATTGATGTACGGAACATTCTGTGCACTGCTTGATCCATCCAAAGCCACTCCAAAAATAACAATAATAATAATAATCCACATTTCTCTTCACACTATCCATTTTGAGGAGCAAAGAATTGTTGGAAGAAATGCCCATCCTGGTTCAGTTCCAAGTGGGGAGAAAGAGACTGGAAACATGGTGGCTGCTTGGAAAGATGATTTTTTAAAATGGTGGACAGGATCACATGACTTGAAAATCTTGGGTGAAGAGGGAGGAAAAAAGGGAAGAGATCAGGGGTGAAATGTAAAATTTGTTACTATTTTGGATGAAAATTAGAATATGGATAACAGAAATAACAGAAGAAGAGATTGACCTAAAACTGGAAATTTTTCTATTGGGCATACTTTAAAAAAGTAGTAGAAAAGAAGTAAAATATATCACATTACACATAATTACGGCAGCCAGATTAATCCTAGCCCAATCCTGGAAATTAGAACAGTTGCCAACAGAACAAAAAATAATCCAAAAAATATTCATATGTGCAGAAATGGATAGATTAACTTTAAAATTAAACAACAAGGAAGACTCACAATATTACAAAACATGGGACAGATGGTATGATTGGATCAATTGGTGGAAAAAAAATTAAAGTCAAATGCAGTAAGAAATTAAGGGTAAGAAATTCACACCGTCATTAAGAAACCAAGGTGAATGTATATATGTATTTATAGATAATCCTGTTTGTTAGTTTGAATAGATATGTAATTTAGAATTGTACCTTTTTTTATAGAGTGGAGAATGTTTTGTATAATCTTTTATCTTTTAAAATTTAATAAAGTCAAAAAAAAAATTGTTACTACCGGTTCTGTGGGTGTGGCTTGGTGGGGGGTGGGTAATGTGACTGGGTGGGCGTGGCCAACTTTTTTTTTTTTTAACTTTTCAAAGCATTTTTTCTAATGCTTTGAAAAGCCTCTGCCGCTCAGGCAACTCAGCTGGGATCATCAGAGACTTTTCAAAGCATTTTTTTACCACCTCGTCGGCAAAGAGGTTGCAGAAAAAAATGCTTTGAAAAGCCTCTGACTATCCCAGCTGAGCCGCGCAATCATCAGAGGCTTTTTTTTTTTTTACTTCTAAAAGCATTTTTTCATTGGGAGAGATTGTAGAAAAAATGCTTTTAAAAGTAAAAAAAAAAAAAAGCCTCTGATAATCCTGCGGCTCAGCTGGGCATGGTGGAGGGAGGGGAGTGCAGGGATTTTTGCTACCGGTTCTCCGAACCACCCGCCACCATTGCTACCGGATCGGGCGATCCGGTCCGAATCGGGACCATTTCACCCCTGGAAGAGATCCTGAACATGCCTGAGTTTTATGCCCTCTCTGGGCTTCTGAATTTGAGCTTGTGTTCTGATTGGTTGTCAGACTCTCATGGGGCCATGCAGGGGTAACTTTGTAGGTTGTGTTTTTGAGGCTTGGTTGACTCCTGCTGGGTGATGATGTAATGAAAGGGCTTTGGGCAATTCCTATTATGGCTCTGCTTGAAGGAGGTAGTTCTTTGTTATGTAGAATAGACTGGCCCATTGACAAAGGTGGGGAAGGGCTGAGTTTCTGCCTCCCTTTTAGGGGAAATATTCTGCCCTTTCAATATTTCCTAAAATATTTCATTTTTCTAGGAGAAGGCTGGGTGCTAACTTCCTACAGGATGACCCTCAACCCTTCTGAGAAGGCTGGTGTCTTGCAGTGAAATCATTTCGCCCTTTATTCCACACAGGAAGGAAATACGATAATTTCTCTGCACTCTCTCCTGTCAATCTACATCCAATAGCGCTGGTTGGGTGCAGCCCTCTAATCGTTCGCAAAAATTAAGCACAACCATCAAAAGCAGCAGCTGCTTCCGGAATCGGTGCTGACAAGGCTGCAGTTGTGTCTCCTTCAGAAATCTGAAGACGGAGAGTTAAACAACGGGGATGAAATGAGTTCCTCAAAATGAGAAAGAAGCTCTCCACCGATTTTACAGATCTTCCGCAGAATTGAACTCTTCTTTCAAACACGCAACACCCACCTGAACCACACTGATCCAACACAGGATCCCTCATCCTGTACTGTGCAATCTCAGAAATCCAAAATTGTCTTCAGACTGACGCATGCTTCTTAATCTGGAGGTGACTACATTAATTCACGCTACAATAGTATTTTGAGGGACCCCATAATGTGATGGACCACATGGATGCCTTCAGCTTGAGTTTTTGTGTGCCAATTGATTATGAAGTGGGAGGAGGAGAAGGAGAGGGAGGAGGAGAAAAGGAGGAGGAGGAGGAGAAGGAGAAGGAGAGGGAGAAAAGAAGAAAAAGAAGGAGGAGGAGGAGGAGGAGGGAAGGAGGAGGAGGAGGAAGGGGAAGGAGAGGGAGGAGGAGGAGAAGAAGAGGTGGAGGAAGGAGAGGGAGGTGGAGAGGAAGGAGGAGGAGGAGAGGGAGGAGGAGGAGAAGAAGAGGAGGAGGAGGAGGAGGAGAAGGAAGGGGAAGGGGAAGGGGAAGGGAGAAGAAGAAGAAGAAGAAGAAGAAGAAGAAGAAGAAGAAGAAGAAGAAGAAGAAGAAGAAGAAGAAGAAGAAGAAGAAGAAGAAGAAGAAGGGGGAGGAGAAGCAAGGGGAAAGAGAGGGAGGAAGAGGAGGAGGAGAGGAGGAGGAGGAGAAGGAGGAGGAGGAAGAGGAGGAGGAGGAGGAGGAGGAGAAGAGGAGGAGGAGGGAAGGAGAAGCAAGGGGAAGGAGAGGGTGGAAGAGGAGGAGGAGGAGAAGAAGAGGAGGAGGAGGAGGGAAGGAGAAGCAAGGGGAAGGAGAGGGTGGAAGAGGAGGAGAAGAGGAGGAGGAGGAGGAGGAGGAGGAGAAGGGAAGGAGAGGGAGGAGGAGGAGGAGAAGAGGAGGAGAAGGAGAAGGAGAAGAAGAAGAAGAAGAAGAAGAAGAAGAAGAAGAAGAAGAAGAAGAAGAAGAAGAAGAAGAAGAAGAAGAAGAAGAAGAAGAAGAAGAAGAGAGAGGAGGAGGAGCTAGATGTGACAATCAAACTGAGATGATTTTTCATTGGATTGGAAAACTGAAATCAGTTCTGAATGACTTAGCATGTAGGTCTGAACCATCCGTTTGATTTAATTCAGCCTTGTGCATGGAATCAAATAATCTAATAGATTCAAAGCTTCCACACTATGCGGAGAAAGTGCATTTGCCCAAGACTGAAAACCTAACACATACTCAAATCTTGGCCCAACCTTTCTGAACTGAACCCAGTGGTTGTTTCGATCAATACGCAGCCCACAGCCTTGGTAAGGAATTTCAAAAGGCCGTCTGTTCTAGCAGAATGCGGATACTCAGCGAGAAAAATGAAATCACTTTAGCCAGGAAAAAAATATATATCTTGCCTTGTTTGCTGTTATATTAAATACGTTTGGGAAAGTGCATTGGGGCTACGAAGACTATACAGCAGTGATGGCTAACCTTTTTGCCATCGTGTGCCAAAAGCGGGGGGAGTGCGCATGCTCCCCCCGCTTTTGGCATGTGTTGGCACGCTGGACCCGGTAGGCACATTTTTCGCCCTCCCCAGGCTCCAGAGGCTTTCTAGGAACCTGGGGAGGGCGAAAACAGCATTCCCACCCCCCTAGAGGCCCTCCGGAGGCCGGAGACAAGAAGCAATGGGTGAAAACTAATCAAGGAGAGAAGCAACCTAGAACTAAGGAGAAATTTCCTGACACTTGGAACAATTAGAGCCTTGGTAGTACAGTGGTTTAAAGCACCCTGTTATTAACACAGCTGCCTGCAATTACTGCAGGTTCGAATCTTACCAGCTCAAGGTTGACTCAGCCTTCCATCCTTTCTAAGGTAGGTTAAATGAGGACCCAGTTTGTGGGGGCAATAAGCTGACTTTGTATAAATATACAAAAGTATGGAGGCTATTGCTTAACGCATTGTAAGCCGCCCTGAGTCTCCGGAGAAGGGTGGCATATAAATCAAATTTAAAAAAAAAATTAATCAGTGGAACAACTTTATTTTATTTATTTATTAGTCCAATTTATATGCCGCCCTTCTCCGGAGACTCAGGGTGGCTTACGATGCATTATAGCAATAGCCTGCATACTTTATATGTATATACCTGCTTATTAGGGCTTTTGCCCCCCCCAAGCAGTGTTGTTCTATACAAAGCTGGCTTATTGCCCCCACAATCCGGGTCCTCAATTTACCTACCTCGAAAGCATGGAAGGCTGAGTCAACCTTGAGCCTGGTGAAATTTGAACTCGCACTAATTGCAGGTAGCTGGGATCTAAATGCTAGCACTTAATAGCACTTTAGTTCGCTGCATCACCGAGGCTCTAAAACTTGCCTTCAGAAGTTGCGAATGCTCCAACACTGGAAGTTTTTAAGAAGATGTTGGATAACCATTTGTTTGAAGTGGTGTAGGGTTTCCTGCCTAAGCAGGGGGTTGGACTAGAAGACCTCCAAGGTCCCTCCCAACTCTGTTATTCTATTTCTATTCTTGTCAGATCCGAGAAATATAATGAAGAAAGCAAATGGGAGGGGGAGTTGGAATTCAGATTCCTTGGGTTATCCAATGAAGTTGAACATGGAGAGCTTCTAGGAGCATCGGAAGGAAATACGGTACTTTCGCGCAGAAGACTCACCAACGGACTCCAGGTCCCCACATCCTGGGGAGATACAAAGAACACAAGATAGATGGCTCAATTCCACCCATTGATATAGGACAGGACGTGCTTTCCCTCCTTTGGAGGCTTTGCGTGTGTCAGCAGCTTATTTTGCCAGACAGCCAGCAGATGGAGAAAGGAGGAGAAGCACAGCGGTACACAAAAGACTTTTGAAAAAGAGGCAGCTGCAGCTTGGACGGAAATGAAATCAAGGAAAGGGGAAGAGAAACAACGGCAAGGATGAGCCGAACAAGGAAGGCAATTCTGCCTCCCTCTTAAAAAGTTTTGAAAAGCAGGAAAGGGATGGTAGGTGGACATGGAATCAACCTATTCTCCAAAGGACCAGAAAACAGGACAAAAAGCAATGGATGGAAACTAATCAAGGAGAGAAGCAACCTAGAACTAAGGAGAAATGTCCTGACAGTGAGAACAATTAACCAGTGGAACAACTTGCCTCCAGAAGTTGTGAATGCTCCAACACTGGAAGATTTTAAGATGATGTTGGATAACCATTTGTCTGAAGTGGTGTAGGGTTTGCTGCCTAAGCAGGGGGTTGGACTAGAAGACCTCCAAGGTCCCTCCCAACTCTATTATTCTAGCAAGGGGTTCTCTGCCCGGTTGCTGGGTAGGCGTGGCCATGGTGGGCGTGGCTTAGTCGGCTGCCTGCACCATGGCAGGGGGACATTTTAGCCCTCCCTGGCAGGGGTGGGTTCTAAATTTTTTTCTACCGGTTCTGTGGGCGTGGCTTATTTTGTGGGTGTGGCTTGGAGGTCATGTGACTAGGTGGGCATGGCTAGCTGGTCAGAGTCATTTCTGGAAGGTCCTCGCACTTACGACCAGTCCTCGCACTTACGACCCGACTCATTTGTTTGCTTTTAACACTGATCAGCTGTAGGGCGGCCCTTTGAAGCCCCGCGGCAAGAGTTTAAACGGTTTCTTTCCCTCTAGTCATCAGCTGGGACTCAGGAGGCAGCAATAGATTGGGGGTGGGACCAAATAAAAGGTAAGAATAACGTGGGGGGGGGTGGGAGGGGCGGGGGGGAGAACCTGTTCGGTGACGTCATATTGTCACCGCTACCGGCTCGGCCGAACCGGACCGAACTGGGAGGAACCCACCACTGCTCCCTGGGCTCCAGAGGCTTTCTTTGAGCCTCCAGGAGGGTGAAAATGGCCTCCCCAGCCTCCGGAGGCCCTCAGGAGGCTGGAAACGAGTCCGTTTCCGACCTTCCCAAACTTCCGGTAGGCCCATTTTTCTCCCTCCTTGAGCCTCCATGCATGCCCTGCATCCAAAACAGGCCGCATGGGGACTCCTGGGAGGGGTGGGGCTGTGTGGGAAGGGCCAGCCAGGAGTGGGATTTGGGGGTTCTCCAAACTGCACAGAATCTTAGCTAGAGGTTCTCCCTGCGAATCCCCAGCAGCCCACCCCTGGCTACACCCGACTAAGTTAAATTGGAGAAGTTTGGAGGTCAGCAATTTAGAAGTCCCCAATCTTTGCCTTAAATGAGGTCTGGCTAATAAAAATGGGGAGAAAGGTACCCCACACGCACCCCCACAGATGGCCTGGAGTTAATAAGCCACACGACAAAACTCTTTGAAGATAAAGCTGGCAGCAACCCAGTGGCTAGCTGCCAATTCAGACTTTACTCACACAAAACAAAGATTAGACTGCCAGCATTCCGATAAAACAGGCAGAGTGTCAACAATACAAGGATTAATCCAAATGCAGTCCGATAAAGCAGGCAAAGTCCAGTAACGCAGAGATCATAGAGTATTTCCAGTTTTTGCTCGTCACAAACTGAACTGGCCACCACACCCACATTTATACCCTGTGGGGTGTGGTCCAGTGACTCAGCTAATCTCTGGCACGCCTTCCCTTCTGCTGTGCACGCTTCTCCCTGCGCCTCTGTCGCGGGTCCAACCAGCATTTATCTTCTTCATCGCTGTCCACCTGTGGCTGCGGGGACGTGCTTGGCTCTGAGCCTATCGTTTGGCCTTCGGTGTCCTCTGGAGGCATTGCCAGAGAGGAGGGTCCTGGAGAGGGAGGCCTTGCCAACTCTTCTCCCTCACTCTCAGAGTCTGCATCTGTCGATAGCCTAGGCTCAGGCAACGGAGCCACAACAAAAGGCTTGGGGTGGCAACTTAGCTCAACCTTACCTTAACTGCAGGTACATTACGTGAAGGACAGATAGAGCCGGAGGGTGGAGTCAAGAGTGGAATCCGCCCGGAATCCTTACGTTCATTTTAACTTAGTCAGGTGTAGTCACTTGAGCTAAATCAGATCCATTGTTGAGGTTTTGGAGCGAAGCATCTCTATGAAGTGGTTTGATTATCATGCACAATTTACTCTCTGAATTACCCACAGAGGCCAACTGCTTTATTCTTGGTTTCCTTCTTTTCTTTTCTTTTCTTTTCTTTCCTCTTCTCTTTAATTCCATTACCTCCAAATTAATCTCCATAAACAGTTTCATTAAATGCTACAGCCACAGTTTGTTTAGCCCATTACACTGCAATAATGGAGCAGAGTATACTGTATAATTTTAATTATTGTGGAAAGAATATAAAAGTGTACCAGTATATAAAAAAAGCAATTCACTGAAAAGGTATTTTTATGAACGTGGATTTACTGATTAAAAAAACAACAACAACAACACAAAACAACACCTTCCCAGCATCACAGAATCTTATTGCTGGAAAGATAATCTGGGTTATCAAGACCACCTCACAGCTTAATGCAGGAATTCAAATTATTAAACCATCTCACTTAGGTAGTTTTGAATGCACCCGGTAAAGGAGAAGTCATCATCTCACTTTTTAACTGGTTCCATTGTTGACACATTCTTCTTCTTCTTCTTCTTCTTCTTCTTCTTCTTCTTCTTCTTCTTCTTCTTCTTCTTCTTCTTCTTCTTCTTCTTCTTCTTCTTCTTCTTCTTCTTCTTCCTCTTCCTCTTCCTCCTCCTCCTCCTTCTCCTTTTTATTTATTTATTTATTGGTTCGATTGATATGCCGCCCTTCTCCGGAGACTCAGGGCGGCTTACAATGCGTTAAGCAATAGCCTTCATACTTTTATATATACCTGCTTAGTAGGGCTTTCGCCCCCCCCCCAGCGGTATTCTTTTTTATACAAAGTCATCTTATTGTCCCCACAATCCGGGTCCTCATTTTACCTACTTCGAAAGGATGGAAGGCTGAGTCAACCTTGAGCCTGATGAGATTTGAACTCACAGTAATTGCAGGCAGCTGGTGCTATTTAATAGCACTTTAGTCTGCTGCGCCACCAAGGCTCCTCCTCCTCCTCCTCCTCCTCCTCCTCCTCCTCCTCCTCCTCCCATATCTATCATCAGACGTTGGCAATCAAGTTGGCGATCCTGTTTTTATCAACAGCCGCACAAAAAAGAGCTTCTGTTGAGTTTTGTCCAAACCAGTCCCTTAGGTTTTGAAGCCATGATGTTCTTCTGCTTGGACCTCGTTTGCCTTCAATCTTTCCCTGGAGGATTAAGTGAAGTGTGCCATATTTTTCCAGGACTCTTATTACTGGAACATTTTTTTTTCCACAGGGTTAAATCAGAATCTGTCTTATTGTTGTGTTGTGCGATCTGGGATAAAATTGAACCAATCTCGATTCTCCTTTGGGTGACAAGGAGAGTGGGGAATGGATCCTGTCAGAGCTGAAGATGCTTCTTGGATGAGAAGCAAAACGTCTTCAAAAGAAAAAACAAGAAAGTCCAGTTGCCTCCTGAAAAAACAGCTTTGGGACAACCATGACCTGAATGATTGAGAATCTCTACAGACTCTCTCAACATTTAAGAACAACTTAAATGCAGCCCCATCCTCTTCTTATAAGACTTAATTTCCTCTCCACAGACGATTCTTACTGTAAATTTGCTGTACGTACAGCAAATTTGCTACACAGGTAGTCCTTGACTTACAACTGTTCATTTCGTGACAGTTTAAAGTTACAACAGCACTGAAAAACCTGACTTATGACCGCCGTTCACACTTATGACCGTTGTGGCATCCCCAGGATCACACGACCCAAATTTAGTTTCTTGGCAACTGACTCATATTTATGATGGATGCCATGCAGTGGTGGGATTCAGCCAGTTCGCACCACTTCGGGAGAACCGGTTGTTAACTTTCTGAGCAGTTTGGTGAACTGGTTGTTGGAAGAAATCATTAGGGCAGAGAACCGGTTGTTAAATTACTTGAATCCAGTGGTGGGATTCAACCAGTTCGCACTTATTCGGGAGAACCGATTGTTGGAAGAAATCTTATTTTGTTTTTTCCCACTTTACAGGGCTAATCCTGTAAGGAAGGCAGGAAGGAAACATTCTGGTGGTGTTTCTAGCCTAATCTTTATTGCCCTGCTTATAGAAACTGCCTCTCTGGTTAACCCTTATTACATTGTAACAGCTAACGTGAAGCGCCCATTGACGGGAGTGACATTGAGTTGGATTCTGGAGAATTATAATTCTTTTTTTTAATTTAATCTTTATTAATTATTTACAAATAAAAAACATATATTTACAAATATAAAATAATAAAAAATGTAGCCGAGAATTACAATTCTAAGATCATTTTACAATCAAACCTATTACCCTCCATCCTATATCTAAACACGGTTTTAAGTATTTTTTATTTTTTTTTAGAGAGGTAAACTTTGCGTTTGTATCTGTTCATTTTATCCTGTCACTCTCAACCCACGCCTCTCACCTATCAAAACAAGCTTGGTTTTTGTTTCTTTTGTCTACAGCATTAGCTATTCCGCCCACTTTGATGTCATCTGTAAATCAGACAAGCATTTTCTTCACATCCAAGTCATTAATTAAAATATTTTGAAGAGCACTGGATCCGGGACCAAACCTTGTGTTGTGGCTCTGATCCCCGAGCCCATTTTATCGGAGGAAGAAGGCTCCGAACATGAAGGAGAGGAGCCGGCCAGGCCTCCCTCTCCAGGCCCCTCCTCTCTGGCAATGCCTCAGGTATCTGCTGAGGGAGAGGAGATTGACCAGGAGCCAGGTGTCTCCGATGACAGTGATGACAGTGATAAGTCATTCCTGGATCCACGCCAACGAAGGCGAGATAAACGTTTGCAGCAGATAAGGAGGCGTGCCAGGGATTAAGCTGAGTCACTGGACCACACCTCACAGGCTATATAAGAGAGTGTGGTGGCCATTTAGACTCTGTGACGGACAAAGCTAACTTCTAGGCTAGTCACTTTGTACAACGCCTAAATCTGCTGAAGGTTTCTGTTTGAGCTGGACTGTTTTTGAAAACTGTGTGTATTTGTTGGTGATTATCTGGTGGAGGAACACTCCCTCTTCTTGAAGTAAAGCACTTGGCAGACGGTTATAGTATTGCTGCCAAGTTCCTGATAACGAATCTTGTGTGTGCCAAGTAATTCTTTAACCCCCGGCTGGCTGTTTGTGTGTGTGTGGGGACGGGGACAGAACACCTTGGGGTAGCCCATTTGATGTCATGCTTCCATGCGATGAATATTTGACACTAAAGCAAGGCTTGGTCATAGCACCAGGTGTGGTAGGGCCTCCAAACTCGGCAAATTTAAGAGTTGTGGACTTCAAGTCCCAGAATTCCTCAGCCAGTATGGCTGGCTGGCTGGCTGGCTGGCTGGGCAATTCTGGGAGTTGAAGTCCACAGGCCTTAAAGTTGCCAAAGTTAGACACCCTTGAAATATCACATAGTATACTAGGCAGTACAAGGCAGGGGTGGGATTCAGAAATTTTAGCAACCGGTTCTCTGCCCGGTTGCTGGGTGGGTGTGACCATAGTGGGCATGGCCTACTTGGCCACCTGCATCATGGGTGGGTGTGGGGGGTGTTTTCACCCTCCCCAGACTCCAGAGTCTTTCTTTGAGCCTCCGGAGGCCTCCTCTGGGCTCCGGAGGCCCTCCAGAGGCAGGAAACGGGCCTGTTTTTGGGCTTCTGGTACTTCTAGTAGGCCTCTTTTTTGCCCTCCCCAGGCTCCTGAGGCTTTTCTCAAGCCTCTGGGAGGGCAAAAACGGCCTCCCCCAATCTTCGGAGGCCCTCCGGAGGCCAGAAATGAGCCCATTTCACCCTCCCAGAGGGTGGGCCCGTTTTTCACCCTCCCAGAGCCTCCGTATGGGCCCTGCACTTACTTGGCATCCATAATGGGCTGTGTGGAGACTCCTGGGAGGCGAGGGGCAGAGTGGGCGGGGTCAGCCAGTCCTTGCAACAACCAGTTCAGCGAACCAGATTAAAATTAACATCCGGTTTGCCCAAACCGGTCCGAACCAGCTGAATCCCACCCCGTCACAATTTCTAAAGGCAGTAAAACAGGCTTCAGCATTGTGAGTGTCTCACATATATCCCAATATTACCCAACAATCATTTGGTAATTTCCTTTCTTTTTCCAATAGTTGTCAAAGAGTGATTATGTCCCCATTTTACCTCTGGTGCTCCTTCACTTCCATTATACCTGTTGTCCTCCAGGAGTTCCAAAAAACCCACAACTAAAACTCACAACTGCTTATCACCTATTGCTCGGCGCTCCTAGGAATCTGCTCCAGGTGTCTGCACTGTTTATCCATCGTTTTGATGGGTCTCTTTGGGTCAGCACATCCATTACTCATGGACGTCAGACAGAAGAAGATCAAGACCTGTTTTCATCATCTAAGTGGGCTGGAGATGAAATAATAGATTTAAGTTATAAGAAAGCAGATTCCAACTGAAGGTTAGAAAAAAAAAGTCTTCCTTATTTTAAGAGTGGCTTAACAATGGAACGAATGATGTGAAGATGTACTGGACTCTTCTTCATTGGATGCTAACAATGGAACTACTACAGATAGTCCTTGACTTACGACAGTTTGCTTAGTGACTGTTCAAAGTTATAACGGCTCTGAAAAAAGTGACGTCATGACTATTCTTAACAACTTGTGACTGTTACAGCATCCCCATGGTCATGTGATCAAAATTCAGACGCTTGGCAACTGGTTCATATTTACGATGGATGCCATGTGTTCCCCTTTCACAACTTCCTGACAAGCAAAGTCAACGGGGAAACCAGATTCACTTAACAACCAGGTTACTAACTTAACAACTGCAGTGATTCATTTAACAACTGGTTGTAAAATGGGTCAAAACTCACTTAACAAATGCCTCGTTTAGCAACAGAAAATCTGGGCTCAATTGTTGTAAATTGAGGACTACCTGTATTTGAGTAATTAACTGTCTCCTTGAGATGTTTCCTTATGCATCCCTCTCTCCCATCCCATCCTTCTTTCCTTCCTTCCTTCCATCCATCCATCCATCCATCCATCCATCCATCCATCCATCCATCTTTCTTTCCTTCCTTCCTTCCATCCATCCATCCTTCCTTTCTTCCATCCATCCACCCATCCATCCATCCATTCTTCCTTTCTCCCATCCATCCAACCATCCATCCGTCCATCCATCCTTCCATCCATCCATCCTACTTGCTTAAATTTGAGCTCCTGCATTAATCAGGTTCTTGGACAAAATGGCTTCCATGGCCCCATCAAAATCCATCATTCCATAATTATGGGCTTATACAGTGAGTAAGTGGGATGTGGTAGCTCAGTGGCTACGACGCTGAGCTTGTCAATCAGAAAGGTTGGCAGTTCGGCGGTTCAAATCCCTAGTGCCGCGTAACGGGGTGAGCTCCCGTTACTTGTCCCAGCTTCTGCCAACCTAGCAGTTCGAAAGCACATAAAAAATGCAAGTAGAAAAATAGGGACCACCTTTGGTGGGAAGGTAACAGCATTTTGTGTGCCTTTGGTGTTTAGTCATGCCAGCCACATGACCACGGAGACGTCTTCGGACAGCATTGGCTCTTCGGCTTTGAGACAGAGATGGGCACCGCCCCCTAGAGTCAGGAACAACTAGCACATATGTGCGAGGGGAACCTTTACCTTTACCTTCCATTGAGCAAAAGCCACCTGAGATGAAAACGTATCGAAAGGGCTGTCCTTGTAACCTGGATGAGCCAGACTTTAGGAAAGAAGCTGGCACATGCCAAATTTTTTCCCATAACTTAAGGGCAGAGAACACATGCTTTGCGTTCATCAGGGCTCATGTTCAATCCCTGGCATCTCCATCTGAAAATGAGCAAGGATTAGAAGATCCTTTTTCTCAGATGCCACTGCCAAAAGTGGCCGTGAAGACTTTGGCGCCATTCCCTAGTTCCCATGCCCTGCTGTAATCTCCCCAGTGACTAAATCTAATCCCATGCAACAGAAACAAAGTTATGGCAGCTTTCTTTCTTTCTTTCTTTCTTTCTTTCTTTTTTTCTTTCTTTCTTTCTTTCTTTCTTTCTTTCTTTCTTTCTTTCTTTCTTTCTTTCTTTCTTTCTTTCTTTCATCTATCTATCTATCTATCTATCTATCTATCTATCTATCTATCTATCTATCTATCTATCTATCCAGTGGTGGGATTCAGGTAGTTTGTACCAGTTCTGTTAACTTTCTGAGTAGTTTGGCAAACTGGTTGTTGGAAGAAATCATTAGGGCAGAGAACCGGTTGTTAAATTACTTGAATCCCACCACTGTATCTATCTATCTACTATCTATCTATCTATCTATCTATCTATCTATCTATCTATCTATCTATCTATCTATCCATCTATCCATCTATCCACCTACCTACCTACCTATCTACCTATCATCTATCTCTCTATCCATCCATCCATGCATCCGCACATCCATCCATCATCCATCATCCATATATCCATGCATCCATCCATCCACTCATCCACTCACTCACCTACCCACCCTCTACTTCTTTTCCTTTACTTTTTCTCCATTTTGCAGCCCCAGATCTTTGCTTGATAAATCACCCACCACATCAATGATGCTAAATACCGTAAAAAAAAAAAAACATAAGGAAACAAGCCAGTTCTGTGATGTCTATCCCCAGCTGACTTACAAGGTCTTACCAATTCTCTTACCACAGGCACATGATTTATGGATAACGCTGAGAGGCTTGACTTTTTAGCATCCCCTAGACAACTGGTGATGCATTGGGTCATTATTTCGGTTGCACCGTATTTCAGAGATATTTCATTACGTAAGCAGGTCAGCAGAATGAGAATGGCTGAGCAAAACAACAGTGGGAGTGATTTTCAACTTCCTACCGGCTTCCCCACTGACTTAGCTTTTTGGGAAGCTTAAAGAGAGAAAGTCAATGGGCAAACAGGCATGGAAAGTCACAGATTGCTCTGGTTAAGTCTCCATCATCTGCTTATCTTTCCCCAGTCCCTCTGTGTTCGCACCACACCAGCCATCTGTGCACCCCTGTGCACACACTTGACTAATGTAACACATGCATAGTCCTTGATACATGCAACATCCTTGCACATACTCCCTGAACCACTCTGCATACTCTGACTTGCACCCTCCTATGTCCTTCCTGACCTGCACTGAATACACCCACCCATTGGCTTTGCTTGTGGGAAGCTGGCAAGGAGTGTTGGCAATCACAATGAAGTTTAGACTTCCTGCCAGCTTTCCAATTGCTTTTGGGGAAGCTGTCAGGGAGTGTTGGAAATGATGATCAGAGAACACCAGCTGACCACAGCAGCATAATGACAGTGTTGAAGTGGCTAAAACTTTTCTAAATTTTCTAAATTTCAATGCCACAGGAGGAAGTGGCTCCCGAATTTTGGACCGCATTGTGTAAGTCCAGAAATTGTTCCCCAGGATTTGCTCATACTTTAGAAAGCCATTTGGTCTAGTGCAGAGGTCAGCAACCTGCGGCTCTGGAGCCACATGTGGCTCTTTCATCCCTCTGCTGCAGCCCCATCGCCAGTCAGCTCCACAATTGATAAGGCTTTCAGTTAAGATAGGTAGAGGAAAAAGGACGCCGCGCTAGGAGGAGACTCTATGGTGGGGGAACCAGACTTCCAGTTGGCAGAGGAAAAATGACGCCGGGCTAGGAGGAGACTCTATGGTGGGGGAACCAGACTTCCGGTTGGCAGAGGAAAAAGGACGCCATGCTAGGAGGAGACTCTATGGTGGGGGGAACCAGACTTCTGGTTGGCTCCAGAATTAAATGGGGGGGGGCTTCTGGTTAGGGCCTTTGTGTTTAAAGTTGCCGACCCCTGGTCTAGTGGTTAAGATTTCAGGTTACAATGCAGGAGACTGTGAGTTCAAATCCTGCCTTAGCCAAGAAGGCCAACTGGGTGATTTAGGGCCAGTCACTCTCTCTCAATCCAACCCACACTCACAGGGTTGTTGCTAAGGGGAAAATAGGAGGAGGCAAATGTGTTGGATATGTTTGCCACTTTGAGTTAATTGTAAAAATAGTACACGTAGTCCTCAACTTATGACCACAACTGAGCCCATCGTTTCTACTGCTAAGTGAGACGGATGTGAAGTGATTTTTACCCCGTTTTACGACCTCTCTGGCCACAGTTTTTAAGTGAATCACTGCGGTTGATAAATTAATAACATGGTTGTTAAGTGAATCTGGCTTCCTCCGATGATTCTGCTTGTCAGAAGGTTGCAAAAGAGAATAATATGACCCCAGGACATTGCAACTGTCATAAATATGAGTCAGTTGCCAAGCGTCCGAATTTCGATCATGTGATCCCCATGGATGACGCAATGGTCGTAAGCGTGAAGGGCGGCCATAAGTCAACTTTTTTCCCAGAATCATTGTAACTTCGAACAGCCACTAAATAAATTGTTGTAAGTTGAGGACCACCTGCAAAGGTGGGCTACAAATCAGTCAATAAAAAATAAACCCTAATTGCAAAATATGACTGCCTTCCCCAGCAACCCCTTAATTCATTTAACAGCTAGAGAAATGTGCTTAAATAGCTCGGCTTGTCCCTGTTTTCAAATATTCCTGATGGTCCTGTGTACTTCTTATTTTATCACCGAATCTGTCATTCACATTCTTTTCCAATGACACCATGCAAATGTGCAGCTGCCTTATCTTTCTCTCTGGCTCCAAAGTTTCTATTTGGAGTGAGGTTTAGTTTTCCGGCACAAAAAGGAGAGCTGCTATACCAGAAGCTCTCTGCAATCGAGATAACCAGACTTAACCATTCCTGATTAGAAATTGGGGGAAACAATCGGTATGGTTTACATTTTAGGAGAGGGAGGGAAAAAAACAACAACCCCGTACTGAATGAAATACTTTCAGGCATGCCTTCTTTCTAAAAAAAAAATAATAAAAAAAAAATAAAATAAAAATTGCAAGATGCCAAAGTGTAAAAAAAAAAGTAAAGAAAATCAGATTTCTAATTGGAAAACAGAGAGAGAGAAAGAGAGAAATGAAACAAAACGGTCGCTCCTGATCCAGTTTGAATCGCACATTTTCAAGACGCGTTTTGTTCAAAGGTGTTTTGTCCTTCTGCCCACAATCTTTTGCATTCGAAGAAAAGATCGCGTGTAGGAAAAGACCAGGCTGAGCTCGTGGGAGGGGTCAAATGCGTCATCGGTCTCAAGTCCCTTCGCGCCCACAAGAGATCTAAGTTCACTCAGCTAATGCTGGAAGTTTTTAAGAAGAGATTGGAGAACCATTTGTCTGAAGTGGTATAAGAAGTGATGGGGAACATTTTCGGCACCGAGTGCCGAAAAGGGAGCAAACATGCTCATCTCAGCTGCAACCCAGAAGAGGAGCTGCCCAGGACACATGCGCATGCCCAAAAATGAACTTCTGGTTTTCGGCACATGCATGCGCTCTAGCCAGCTACTCTTCCGGGTTTCTGGCACGCATGCACGCACGACAATCAGCTGGCTGGCACACATATTCACGCAGGAAAACGGAAGACCAGCTCTTCCAGTTTCCAGCACTGCCGCACGCAAAAAGGCCAGCTGATCATCACATGCGCATGTGCGCCAGAAACCCGGAAGAGTAGTGGGTGATGCCGTGAGTGCCAGGCGACATGGCTCCACATGCCACTTCATGCACGTGTGCCATAGGTTCGCCATCACGGGTATAGAGCCTTGGTGGCGCAGCAGACTAAAGTGCGGTTAAGTAGCACCAGCTACCTGCAATTACTGCAAGTTCAGATCTCACCAGGCTCAAGGTTGATTCAGCCTTCCATCCTTTCGAGACAGGTAAAATGAGGACCCGGATTGTGGGGGCAATAAGATGACTTTGTATAAAAAAGAACACCGCTTGGGGGGGGGGGGGCGAAAGCCCTACTAAGCAGGTATATACAAAAGTATGAAGGCTATTGCTTAACACTTTGTAAGCCGCCCTGAGTCTCCAGAGAAGGGCGGCATATAAATCGAACCAATCAATAAATAAATTAATATAGGGTTTTCATCCTAAGCCGGAGGTTGGACTAGAAGATCTCCAAGGTCCCTTCCAACTGTGCTATTCTATTCTATTCTATTCTATTCTATTCTATTCTATTCTATTCTATTCTATTCTATTCTATTTGCCTGACTAGGTGGCTCAGTGGCTAAGACACTGAGCTTATCGATCAGAAAGGTTGGCAATTCGGCGGTTCGAATCCCTAGTACAGGTCTCCTGCGTGAGCAGGGGGTTGGACTAGATGACCTCCAAGGTCCCTTCCAACTCTGTTACTGTTAAATTCATCTTGAACTCTGTTGACTCTTATCTACCGCCAATATGCTTTGACCTATAGTAATTCAGATTCTTGTAGAGAGCTTAAGCTTGCAATAAACCTTTATATTGAATTGAACTGCTTGGGTTTCTTAATTTTCCTGAGCTTGACATCACGCCCCTTAAATGACGAGGGGAATATATGGCAATCCTCCCCCACCCCGCCATTTATAAACCCAAAAGCCCCTCAAGAGTTGAATTGTTAACTCAGAAATAATTGACTAATTTGTTGGTTGATTGCGGATAGTCCTCAATGTATACCCATTTCTTTAGTGACTGTTCAAAGTTACAACATGTTGAGGAATTCGCAGAGCAACCCTTGAGTAGCAAGGGTGTGCACATGAAAAGCGATTGAGAGTAGTTAGGAAAATAACACAGCCAACACAGAGATACACTGAGTTGTGTTTACTTTCAGGAAATAGTAATAAGGCACAGTCCAAAAAACAGTCCAGGTCATACACAGATAAAGTAGTAGATAGTAAAACAATAGTCCAGGGATAATCCAATAACAAAGTCTTCTTACCAGTCGTCGTAGTCATACACATTGCAAACAGTTGCAAACAGTAGCAAACACAGCAAACAGCAAATGGCATCAAAGAGCAGTAAAGAGAATCAAAGAGTCAAAGAGAAACAAACCATGTTTTCCTCTTAAGGACATTGGCTACAGAAAAAAAGTGATATGACTGTTTTTCACACTTATGACGGTTACAGCATTCCCACGGTCACGTGATCGGATGCCCGTCAGCTAGTTGTTTATGACCATTTCAGTGTCCCAGGGTCACGTTTTGTGACCTTTTAACAAGCAAAGTCAATGGGGAAGCCAGATTCACTTAACAAACCGTGTTACCAACTTCACAACAGCAGTGATTTGCTTCACGATTGTGGCAAGAAAGGTCGTAAAATGGGGCAAAACTCAGTTAACAAATGTCTCGCTCAGCAAAAGAAATTTTAGGCTTAGTTTGTGATGTTGACTCTAGGAAAATCTATGGTTTGGTCCCTCCAATCCCAACATTAAATTAAATCAAATCTAATTTGTTAAATATTGTATCATAACTAAGATAATCCCTCCTTATCTGGGTATTGACTATTGTAAGGGATAGGTTATGGTCTTTTGTTTCCTTCTTAGCCTTTTTATTGTCTCTGCTGAATGGTGTGTAAACATGTTTGATCTCTATGTGTCTGTTGATGGCTGAATTGTCTGAATGCCAAGCTTCCAGAAATTCCCTATCATTTTTGGATTTAACTTGATCTAGGATGCTCACAGTTTCCCAGTTGAAACTATGGTTGAATCTCTCCATGTGTTGAATACGAAGGAGACCTGGAGCTTAAAAGTAGCTCCCTCCATGTGCTTTTTTAAAAAAAAAAACCTTCCACCAGTTTTAAATTTATTTTCTTGCAGGGAATCCAAGTATTATCGTTCACAAATCACTCGCCCCTCTTCAACCACCAGTAATTCAGCAGGTCAAATTAAAGCCGACCACACTGCCGGCAACTCTTCCTGTCTTGATAATCCATTTCATTCCAGGCATGGCGATATGCTTCCTCGCCAGCTGCCATTTCCAGTTACCTTTTGTACAGCTGACATAATGTGTCAATGTGTTGGAAGCAGTAAAAGAGTCACAGGAAGACATTCGGGGAAGATAAATTGCACCCGAGTTGGATTGTCTTGAACAGCATTAGAGAGCAGGGAATGTTCCTTTTTCAAAGGGAACGACTAGCACAACAGTTAATTGTACTCAAATACAAAAGGAAATCGCCTCAAACTCTGCAAATAATAACAGAGTTGCAAGGGACCTTGGGAGTCTTCTAATCCAACCTCCTGCTCCAGCGGGAAACCCAATAAAATTTCAGACAAATGGTTGTCCAAACACATAAAAAAGCTCCAGTGTTGGAGCATCTACAACTTCTGGGATCAAGCTGTTCCACTGATAAATTGTCCTAACTGGACATTTCTCCTTAGTTCTAGGTTGCTTCTCTCCTGATTAGTTTCCATCCATTGCTTCTTGTTCTGCCTTCAGGTGCTTTGGAGAATAGGCTGACCCCATTTTCTTTGTGGCAGCCCCTCAAATATTGGAAGACTGCTATCATGTCACCCTCAGTCCTTCATTTCATTAGAATAGACCAGGGGTCAGCAACCTGGTGCTCTGGAGCCGCATGTGGCTCTTTCATCCCTCTGCTGTGGCTCCCTGTCCTTGGTCAGCTCCACAATTGATAGGGCTTTCAGTTAGGACAAGTAGAGGAAAAAGGACGCTGCACTAGGAGGAGACTCTATGGTGGGGGAACTAGACTTCTGGCTGGCTCCAGAATTGAATGGGGGGCTCCTGGTTAGGACTTTTGTGGCTCTTTGAGTGTTTAAGATTGCCGACCCCTGGACTAGACACACCCAAATTCCTGAAACTAATCTTCCTATGTTTTAGCCTCCAGTCCCCTAATCATCCTTGTGGCTCTTCTCTGCACTCTTTCTAGCATCTCAACAATTAATTTATATTGGGGTGACCAAAACTGGATACAATAGCAATAGCACTTAGACTTATATACCGCTTCACAGTGCTTTACAGCCCTCTCTAAGCGGTTTACAAAGTCAGGCTATTGCCCCCAACCATCTGGGTCCTCATTTTTCCTACCTCGGAAGGAGGGACGACTGAGTCAACCTTGAGCCTGGTGAGATTCGATCTGCCAAACTGCTGGCAGCCGGTGATCAGCAGAAGTAGCCTGCAGCATTGCACTCTAACCACTGTGCCACCACGGCTCTTAAATCCGGCTCAATGTTCCAAGTGTGGTCTTATCAAGGCATTACATAGGGCAGTGACGGCTAACCTTTTCGGCACTGAGTGCTGAAATTGGAGCACGCACGCCGGAGCGGAACAAAGCAGCGGGACGGTGCACATGCGCACGAAGGAACTTGGAAGAGCAGCTGGCAACGGCACACATGCCCACAGAGAGGATTCGCCATCACGGATATAGGGGTACTAAGACTTCATCACCAAACAACCATACTGTTTCTCTAGCTAGGAGAGAGACTGGCTGAGTAAGGGGGAGGAGTCAAACAAGGAATTAGTTTGGAATCTCTATGCAGTCATAAGTGGGCCGAGACCAACCCCAATGCCTTATTTAGTTATAAGCAGGTGCAAACCATGAGTCTGAGAAGATTCATGCGCAATAGGCTTTAGCAATAAATCAGTAATTCTGAATCTTCGTTTGTGGACCTGGTTTTCTGCACCAGACGCTAATTGTCTTAAAGGCCTTTATATGGTTCTAGTCCTCCTAAATCATTTGCACCACAATTAAAGCGTGTAGAGACCATAACAATGTATCCATAACCATAACGATATATTAAATGCATTTTTTTTAAAAAAAAATTATTAAATTTATATGCCACCCATTTGACTATCCAAAGCATCTCTGGGCTGCTTAAAGTGCAATAAAAATATCAATATCAAGAAGAGCCTTGGTAGTACAGTGGTCTAAGGCACCCTGTTATTAAGCTGGTTATTAAAACCAGCTGCCTGCAATTACTGCAGGTTCGAATCTCGCCAAGGCTCAAGGTTGACTCAGCCTTCCATCCTTTCTAAGATAGGTAAATTGAGGACCCAGTTGTGGGGGCAATAAGCTGACTTTGTATAAATATACAAAAAGGATGAAGGCTATTGCTGAGCATATTGTAAGACGCTCTGAGTCTCCGGAGAAGGGTGGCATATAAATCAAATTTATATATATATATGTATGTATATATATATATATATATATATATATATATATATATATATATATATATATACACAATTATAAACATATATTTAAACAATTAAACATATAAACAATTTAAATATTACAAGAGTTGGATGTGGACTAAAAAAAAAACCCTCCTATTTTATTTAAGGTAGGCAGAAAACTTGACTCAAAACACATAAATATTTCATGTATTTAAATACAATTTTTAAACTTACATGCAATACTGGATGGTTTGGGGTTTTTTTAATTAACTAAAAACGTGAGTCTTTTTTCCCCCCCTGAGATTTCAATGTACTGCAAATTTCCCCGTAGTTTGGTTCTGAAAGGTTGCTAGTCATATCAGGCTTCAGATTCTCCTTAAAAATGAAGACTCAACCCCATGGCAGCAACCAAGAACAACATTTCTGGTTACGGGACTAGTCATCTCAGAAAATACTCAAAGTTTCACACAGAAAAAAATTCAAACCAAGCACCTGAGGCCTTTTGCTTGGACATGAAAAAACCGAGTCAAAAGCAGAAAGCTAGGCTATAAATCTAACCAACCCACTGCCCGCTTGCTACCAAACCAACATTTGTTTGGGATTCTCCAATTCACTTGTTTCAATGAGAATTGCAAATAAAATATCACAGGAAATCAAAAGATGGATGGTCTATCTTAGGAAGCCATTCGTAATTAATATCTCTGTTTACTTTCTTTCTTCCTTTTCTCCCTAATATTTTTCCCCTCATGCCATCACTCTGCTAAAACATCTAATTCCCCCAGCACTGTCTTATGCCTATGGATATCTAACCATGTAGTAGGACTGTATTACTATTATCCTTCTCATCTTTCCTATTACCTATTCTTATTGGTATCTTACGACTACCATTTTGTTGGTTGTATCTTATGCTTTATGATTGTATCTTATGCTTTATGCTTGATCACTTTGTTGCTTGTATGTATGCTGAGAGTATATGAACCGGAGACAAATTCTTTGTGTGTCCATTCATACTTGCCCAATAAAAAATATAGTACTCTACTCTACTCTACTCTACTCTACTCTACTCTACTCTACTCTACTCTCTACTCTCTACTCTCTATTCTACTCTACTCTACTCTACTCTACTCTCTACTCTCTACTCTCTACTCTACTCTACTCTACTCTACTCTACTCTACTCTACTCTACTCTACTCTACTCTGGGTTGAAATGAGGGGTACTTGGTACTCTCTGAGTTTGCTTGTTTTCTTGCAGACGTTTCATTACCCAACTAGGTAACATAATCAGTGCTAAAAGAGAGTGGGGGTTTTCTCTTCTCTTCTCTTCTCTTCTCTTCTCTTCTCTTCTCTTCTCTTCTCTTCTCTTCTCTTCTCTTCTCTTCTCTTCTCTTCTCTTCTCGTAGTTCATGGTTGAATTGTGAGGTCCTTGGTGCTCTCTGAGCTTACCTATGCTACATTCCGCAAAGTACATTTTTAATAATGCTTCAAAGTATATTTTTAAAATGAAATTTTCCCATCCTACTTCCTGGGAAAAAAAGCTGCCTCGGTACGTTCTTTCCTTAAAATAGAAATAGCCATACTGTGTGTGGTTTTGTTTGTTTTTCGCATCTCTTTTTCAGATCCTTTTGGTAAATAAATGTTGAGATGTCAGGAGAAGATTTTGGAGGGCGGAATGACATCAGGTGGGTTTTATAATCAGCGAGTGGCAATTTTAGTGGATTTTTGCTAATGCAGTCCTACGTAAATCTTTTTTGTTTCTTCAAGTCAGCTACTGCAATTTGATCTTAAATACTGCTGATATAATCTAGTCAGTGAGATAGATGGAGATAGACAGATCAGGATCAACCCAACCTATTTTATTATAGGTTTTCTCAGGCAAATGTTTACTCTAAATATAAATGCACTGGTCTTTTTTTTTTTTTTTGCAGAAATCTAAAGCTAATGGTCCAATCCCGGTTTATGACCCCCCAAAGACCCCAAAGCCAGCCATGTTGTAATTTTTAATGCAAAACAATAGAATATATATAAATACAAACACTACCATATAAACACTAACTACACAATGAGAGAGTCGTTATATTAGCTATCTTTGATTTTAATTTTCAGGTTGTCCTCAACTTACAACCATTTGTTTGGGGACTGTTCGAAGTTACAAGGGCACTGGGAAAAGTGACTTATGACCAGTCCTCACACTTATGTCCGGACATCTGATCAATATTCGGACATTTGGCAATTGATATGTATTTACAATGATAGCAGTACCCCGGCGTCATGTGAATGCCATTTTTGAACTTCCCAGTCTGCTTCCGAAAAGCAAAGTCAATAGGAAGCTAGATTCACTTAACAACCATAGCAAAAAAAAGAAGAAAATAAAATCAGGTACAATAGAAATTCTGGTCCCAAAATCTGGACACAAGTCAATGACATTTAGATATTTATATTTATATCTAAATATAAGTGACACAAAATCTGTTAGGATATTAAGTTTAGTAGCGGGAACAGTAACATTGTACAATGGGCTAGAACACACAGTCGGAGTTGATTGGTTGGCTGGCTCCCGCATGAGGTAATCTACGCTACGATTGGTTGCCGTGGGTGTAAAGAGGGCGTTTCCCTTTTCTCCCGCCGTTTTTTTCCTCCTGTGTGCTGTTTTTGGATTTACCTCACGATTTACCTCAGGGTGTTCTTGTGTTCCTGACTATCTTGTCTGCTGTTGATAGAAATGTTAAATATATTTGTTTATATAAAACTACAAATTTGTGTCAGTGAATCAGTAGTTGAGAAACTGATGGAGTGTGTGTGTGTGTGTGTGTGTGTGTGTGTGTGCGCTTAAGTCAGAAGACTTTGAGAAAAAGATGAACCCTACTGGTTGGCTTTCAATGCTGCCATTGTTTGTCGAGCCATGGATCTCCAGGGTGAAAATTAATACTGGTAATCCTCAACTTGCAACAGTTCATTTAGTGACCGTTCAAAGTTACAACGGCACTGAAAAAAAGTGACTTAGGACCCTTTTTTCACACTTATGACCATTGCAGGATCCCCATGATCATGTGATCAAAACTCAGAGGCTTATACTTATGCCCGTTGCTGTGTCCCGAGGTCATGTGATCCTCTTCTGTGACCTTCTGATAAGCAAAGTCAATTGGGGAAGCCAGATTCACTTAACGACCGGATTACTACCTTATCAACTGCGGTGATTCACTTAGCAACCGTGGAAAGAAGGGTCATAAAATGGGGCAAAACTCACTCAATAAATGTCTCGCTTAACAACATAAATTTTGGGCTGAATTATGGTCGTAAGTCAAGGACTATCTGTAAAGGAGAAGGGGAAGGAAGGCAGATTAGAACTGTCTCTAGCAAATGCAGATAGTCCTTGATTTACAACCATTTGTTTAATGGCTGTTCAAAGGTACAATGGTGCTTAAAAAAGGCATTTACAACCATTGCAACATACTCATGGTCAGGTGATAAAAATTTGGGTGCTTGGCAACTGGCAGGTATTTGCAACAGTTGAAATGTTGTGGGTCATGAGATTCTCACTTGTGGTTTTCTCAGCTGGCTTCCGAGATGCAAAGTTAATCGGGGAAACTGGATTCGTTTAACAACCATGTGATTAACAACTGCAGTGATTCACTTAACCATGGTCGTAAAATTAGGCACGATCACTTAACAACCGACTTCTGGTCCCAGTTATGGTCATAAATCAAGGACCAATTGTAGCGTGATATGTGTTTTGCATTCCTAGAGGTACTGTCAATTCTAAACCATGTCGGAAAGGCATTGGGGAAATCAAGGAAGAGATACAATCATTCTCTTGTCCTTAAGTAAGATTTTTCTTCTTCAAAAAAAGAAAACCATTCAAAAAAGCCAAACCTTTCCGTTTATGGCACCTTTCATACCTCCAGACTTCATAAACTTAGGTATTTGCAAGGGCTGCAAAGCAATGAACTTTCCATCAGCCTCATCATCAGCTAATTAGCCTTCCTGATTACAGTAATTACTATTGATTTATTCCTGAGTGACTTCTTAAGTAGCCAAATGCAAGTTATGCTTCAAAGTGAAGTCCCATATATGAATATTAATCCAGCCATTTCTGGAGGATACACTCACATACACACATAAAAAGGTTGCATTGGCATGGAGAATGAGGGCAGGGGATAAGTTGTGGAACAAATGAGACACAACTTACATAATTATAATTTGTATCCAAGATGGTGGAGAAGCCCTATTAGAAACTGGGCATTCAAGAAATAGTGCAAAACTGGGTTTGGATGAAAAACGTGGGTGAGAAACAAAAAACATTTGGAATTAGAAGGGCATGGACTGAGATTTGGCTGGCATGAATATTTGTGGTATGAGAACGTTAAAGTTAGTGTGCATTTTACAAATCATTATGTTGAGAATATGGAATAGATATAAACCCAGGTTGTACCCAAAACACTTTTGTGACTCTCAGCACAAGAAAGTTTTTTTATCGACAAGAAACAATAGGCAAATAGAAGCGGCTAACTTTATCACGAAATATTCAAATTTTGCCAAGGGGAACACAAAATAAAATCAAGAGAAGAACCAATGGAGAAGGACATATTTGCTAATGGTTTTCTTATTTACAGGTATTAGAAAGATTTAAAGTACACAGGAGAGTTTGTGGTTTTGAACATTGTAAGGCTGAGTACAAATGATGAACATGTAATTGCTAAAACATATGAACTTCTCTTTGAAACAGAACCCGTGAAAGAGTGTATAATACAATGAGCTAAAACATTTGGTTATAATACAAATGGACCGATGGGAAAATATGTGGTTAAAAGAACTGAAAGTTACACTATGTTATAATCTTAAAGAGAAGAGAAATACCAGTTGGAAATGTGAAAAACAAGAAGTGGGAATTTTATCACACTTGGATGTGTAAAAAAGGTAGGAAATTTTGGAATCAAATGGATACATTGATTCAGAGGATTTTAAAGATTAATATGAATTTGAGATCAGAGCTCTTTCTTTTGGGAGTGATGGACAAACAGATTTTTTTGGGGAGGGAAATCACTGAATTTTGTTTTCGTATATGTTAACCGCAGCAAGATGATTGTATGCACAAAGGAGGAAAGCTTCAGCAATACACACAATGGAGGAATGGTTGGTGAAGATGCAGAAGTGGCTAAATTGACTTCTTTGATTAGAGAAAAGACAGTATCTACATTTATTGCTGATTGAAAACCCCTCGTGGACTTTTTGCAACAGAAAAAAAAAGTGATCTTATGATTTATGTTTTTGATGATTAGACTGGATGGATGACAGAAAGAAGAAAGGGCCCGTTGTAACTTTAGATAAAAGGGCACATTTATAATTTTATTTTTCATTGCTGTAAAGAAGATCAGAAACCACTTCCTTGTCTTTTCTCCTCCCCCCCCTACTTTTTGCACTTTTAGCTTTCACTTTGATGTCTTCTTCTTTTCTCTTTCTTACTTTTTATTAGTTTGTATTAGTCTTTACCTTTTATAAAACTGTTAAGAGCTAGGGATGATAAACAGAGACCAGTTCTGGAGAACCGGTAGCGGAAATTCTGAGTAGTTCAGAGAACCCGTAAATACCACCTCTGACTGGCCCCATCCCCATCTATTCTCTGCCTCCCAAGTTCCAGCTGATCGGGAGGAAATGGGGATTTTGCAGGATCCTTCTCCTGGAGTGGGGTGGGAATGGAGATTTTGCAGTATCCTTCTCCTGGAGTGGGGTGGGAATGGAGATTTTGCAGTATCCTTCTCCTGGAGTGGGGTGGGAATGGAGATTTTGCAGTATCCTTCTCCTGGAGTGAGGTGAGAATGAGTATCCTTCCACTGCCATCCCCACCAAGCCATGCCACATCCACCAAGCCATACCCACAGAACCGGTAGTAAAAATTTTTGAAATCCACCACTGTTCTAAATGTTGACTATAGACACATATCTGTAGAACAACAGATATGTACCTGTAGTAAAACTCGTGAAAAATCTGGGCTTCTCTGGAGATCTCACCTTCTACATGTATTCTGCCAAGAAAATAGGCATGGAGGCCTGATTCTTGTTAGGATCATATACCTGCTTTCCAAATGCCTGAAGGCAATTTTTTCTAGTTACAAATCACTCCATAGGAAGACAGAAAGCTATCTTATTTAGAAAAATCATTGGTAAAGTGGTTAAGTCTAGAAAACAGGTGATTGAGAGTTCTAGTCCCATCTTAGTCATGAAAGCCAGCTGGGTGACTTTGAGCCAATACCAAGAGACTGTGAGTTCTAGTCCTGCCTTAATCTGGAAAGCCAGCTGGGTGACTTCGAACCAATCACCAAGAGACTGTGAGTTCTGGTCCCGCCTTAATCTGGAAAGCCATCTGGGTGACATTGAGCCAATCACCAAGAGACTGTGAGTTCTAGTCCTGCCTTAATCTGGAAAGCCAGCTGGGTGACTTTGAGCCAATCACCAAGAGACTGTGAGTTCTAGTCCTGCCTTAATCTGGAAAGCCAGCTGGGTGACTTTGAGCCAATCACCAAGCGACTGTGAGTTCTAGTCCCGCCTTAATCTGGAAAGCCAGCTGGGTGACTTTCAGCCAATACCAAGAGACTGAGTTCTAGTCCCGCCTTAATCTGGAAAGCCAGCTGGGTGACTTTCAGCCAATACCAAGAGACTGAGTTCTAGTCCTGCCTTAATCTGGAAAGCCAGTTGGGTGACTTCGAACCAATCACCAAGAGACTGTGAGTTCTAGTCCTGCCTTAATCTGGAAAGCCAGCTGGGTGATTTTGAGCCAATCACCAAGAGACTGTGAGTTCTGGTCCCGCCTTAATCTGGAAAGCCATCTGGGTGACTTTCAGCCAATACCAAGAGACTGTGAGTTCTAGTCCTGCCTTAATCTGGAAAGCCAGTGGGTGACTTCGAACCAATCACCAAGAGACTGTGAGTTCTAGTCCCGCCTCAGTCTGGAAAGCCAGCTGGGTGATTTTGGGACAGTCATTCACTCTCAGCAGGAGGTTGGACTAGAAGTCGTAGAAGTCCCTTCCAACTCTATTATTCTATGCTCTGTGAGTTACTAGAGGTTCCAGCAGACTAAGGTAATGAGAAGGAAGGAAGACAGACATTCATGCAAGTCTTGCCAACCCTTTCATTCTTTACACTCTTGAAACTGAGTGGAGAAATTGGAAAAAAATAGTGTTTTAGCCACAATTTCCAGGAAGTATAGAGAGGTGTCTGATCAGACAGGGCTTCTAACAAAGGTTCGTGTGAATGTGAGTAGTTCTTTGAACATGTCCTCTCAATGCAAATCTTATGAATAAGCTTTCACAAAATGTTGGGTCAGTCATGGCGTGTATATATTTTCCTACAGCATGTTCACCTTTCTTCTCAAAACACATAAAAAAGGTAAAGGTTCCCCTCGCACATATGTGCTAGTCGTTCCCGACTCTAGGGGGCGGTGCTCATCTCCGTTTCAAAGCCGAAGAGCCAGCGCTGTCCGAAAATGTCTCTGTGGTCATGTGGCCGGCATGACTCAACACCAAAGGTGCACAAAACGCTTCCCACCAAAGGTGGTCTCTATTTTTCTACTTGTATTTTTTTTTTACGTGCTTTCGAACTGCTAGGTTGGCAGAAGCTGGGGCAAGTAACGGGAGCTCACCTCATTACGTGGCACTAGGGATTCGAACCGCTGAACTGCCGACCTTTCGATCGACAAGTTCAGCGTCTTAGCCACTGAGCCACCGCCTCCCTCCTCAAAACGTATTTCGTTCCCAAATACATCTCTGTTAAGAAATTTCTAGACACCTTTGTTAAACCAGCAGCAATGTAACTTGCAATATCGCGATTGTCGGTGAAAAATGGTGAACATTAGATAGCTGCATACTAACAGATGTGCCTTTTTATTTATATTTCTTCAATTTTTATCCTACCTTTATTACTTCATAAGTAAATCAAGTCAGCAAACATACTACTCCTTCCTTCTCTATTTTCCACACAACAATATCGGGTTGGGTTGGACTATATTCTAACCACTCTTATATAGCAGTCTAGTACTATTAGGCCAAATGTCCAGTGAGTCCAGTTAACTCTGGTATCAAAGTTTTCTTTTGTAGTTTCTTCCCATTCTGCTTGATGGGAATGGAATATGTTTTGGATTTTCCTATTTCTTAAAAACAAGAATGTTCTAGTCCAAATCAATGGTGGGTTCCTCCCGGTTCGGCCCGGTTCAGCCGAGCCAGTAGTGATGACGATATGATGTCACCGAACCGGTTCTCTTTGTTCGGGAGCTGGGCCCTCCCCCCGTGTTAATCTTACCTTTTATTTGGCCCCGCCCCCAATCTATTCGCTGCCTCCCGAGTCCCAGCTGATCGGCTAGAAGGAAAAAAACTGTTTAAACTCTTGCTGCGGGGCTTCAAAGGGACGCCCTACAGCTGATCAGCGGTAAAAGGCAGTGTGGTGGTAGACCAGTGTGCTCGAAAAACAAATGGGTAGACTGGTGCCTCCAAAAACAAATGAGCAAGCAGTTAAAAGCCTGGTAGACTAGTACCTCTGCTAAATCCTAAAGAATTGTCACATGACCATCAAACCACACCCACAAAATAAGCCACACCCAAAAACCGGTAGTAAAAAAAATTTAGAACCCACCCCTGGACTCCAAATGACATGAATGGTGATGGAAAAAGTCCTTCCACTAATTTTAGTCGGGTAGTAGCCAAATATGTTGATGGTAGGGAGGGTATTACTTTTTTCTTCATCAGCTTCTCTTCAATAGCTCACCCCACCCGTGCCAGCAGAAGGGACATGCTGTGAACCCTTTTGGTCAAGGAATTCTGGCCGGTGGGGGTCGAGGAGAAGAGCCTTTTCTGCTGTGGCTCCTGCCCTCTGGAACATCTTGCTCCCCAAGATGAGAGGCACACTTTGGCCTTCAGAAAAGGCCTGAAAACCCAGTTGTGCCAACTAGCCTGTAGCCCCCAATGTGGGCATGTCCAGAATGAGATGGTTAATCGACTAAGGTAAGACCCCCACCTCCTCCCCATGTGCATCTTGTTCCCTTCCTGCCCATCTTTGTCAATTCTAAGTAAAATTTAATGTTACTATTTATTGTTTCAATGTTTTATATTGGTGTTTTATTGATTGATTGCAAGCCACCTAGAGCCACCTTTGATGAGATGGATGGCATATTAGATAGATAGATAGATAGATAGATAGATAGATAGATAGATAGATAGATAGGTGTAGGTAGGTAGGTACCATAGATAGATAAGTAGATAGATGATAGAGAGGTAGATAGATAGGTGTAGGTAGGTAGGTACCATAAGTAGATAGGTGATAGATAGATAGATAGATAGATAGATAGATAGATAGATAGATAGATAGATAGGTGTAGGTAGGTAGGTACCATAGATAGATAAGTAGATAGATGATAGAGAGGTAGATAGATAGGTGTAGGTAGGTAGGTACCATAAGTAGATAGGTGATAGATAGATAGATAGATAGATAGATAGATAGATAGATAGATAGATGATAGAAGAGATAGATAGACAGACAGACAGACAGACAGACAGACAGATAGATAGATGTAGGTAAGTAGATAGAGGTAGATAGGTAGGTAGGTAGGTACCCTAGGTAGATAAGTAAATAGAAGCTAGCTAGCTAGATGTAGGTAGGTAGGTAGGTAGGTAGGTACCATAGGTAGGTAGGTAAGTAGGTAAGTAGATAGATGTAGGTAGGTAGGTAGGTAGGTAGGTAAGTAGATAGGTAGATGATAGATAGATAGATAGATAGATAGATAGATAGATAGATAGATAGATAGGCAGGCAGGCAGGCAGGCAGGCAGACATCAAGGAGAGGCTCTTCCCATTAAGACTGGGAAGCCATAGAAGATGCAGACTGACGGTGAGACACTCAACTGAAAAGCAACATCACTTGAATCCTTGACTATATGGGAACAAGAATCTAATTTCAGTAAATGCTACCAGAAAATATCTGAACAAAATTCTAAAACTCTGTGTGAATGTTGCAGTAAAGCAGAGGCCAAGAGTAAAGGAAGACAGATTTCCAGAAATCCTGAATTTCACAATGACCAGTCAAGTCACCAAATTGTCTTTTCTATTGGGGGCCCACCTCTGCTGAAAGATGTTTGAAAGCACGGAACAAATTCACTTAGGCCAGCGTTCTCACCAATAAATGTCCAAATATTTCTGGAAACTCAACAAAGAAAGCATGAAAATGCTGGAGCTCTCCTGTTGAGTGCCTCCAGAAATTGATATTCATAGATATGACACACCTGTGCACAAATGTTCCATTTACTTGTTAGGAACATTAGCCAGTGGCAGATCTATCTTTATTAAAGAATATAGCATGCAGAGCCATTTAATCTTATGAATGTTCAAACCTGGGAATGAAGAATTCTTCCAGTTCTGTAAACTGTTACAACATGTATATTGAATTCTATATAGTTTGGGATGCATTAACCTAACTCATATTCATTTTGTGAATTTTCTAGCTTTACCTTTTGGACCATTTCCCACCAAGTTTATATATATATATTTTGCAAGCATGTGTTTCTCCTGTAGGTATGCATATAGAGAATCGAGTTGCATTTTACCAGTTGCAAATTGCACTGCAAAATTTGGCAAGATGCAGACTTTCTTGCATTTGTTTATTCCGGTATAATAAGTAGAGTAAATACGTATAAAAATAATGATGGAAATGATTTATCAACCATCTCTACCATTCCCTGCCTCTTGCAATAGCAAACAATATATAGTTATATGAAAAAGCACCATCTTTTGTCAATTTTAAATCCACTACCTGTTAGATTTTTTTTTTCCTGGTCCTAAAGTCATTCGATTTCTTCTCCACACTAGTTTGTGATTCTTTTTAAAGTCTGTCTGAATAATCCTTTACTTATTCATGAAAGTTTTTCCCAGTGCACCCATTTTTGCACATGTTTTCCTAATATATTTATTCTTGCAAAGGAGTTTCCGTAATATAATATATTATCACATGTTTCCCTAATATCCCATTTTTACACGGAATTATTTTATTTACAAGCTTCTGTACATCATAAAAAAGAAGATAACTGCTCAGGGAATGTGAACTGAATAAGATGTGCATGAAAAAGTGAATTTATCCCACATTTTTATCTGAGAGGGTGAAAAAGAATCACTTTTTTTCCCCACAGTTAAAAGATTTTTCTTAACAAAGAAACAGAAAAAAGACATTACTTAGACTCTGGACATCTCTTCGGTGATCACCACTAGAATAAATGTTTACTATATTTGCGCAGCTCAACTCTATAATTGATATCGAAACCATTCATGTGAAATTATGCTATTAATGTGAAGATTATAAACACACAGATTCATCTGAAATAATACAGTTACTACTGAAAACCGCCACCTGTTCTGATTAAATGATGATTGTAAATCCAGATGGATAACATGTGTCTGATATCTTTCATCACTATTATCCAAGTGATCAATTGATGTTTCCACCAAAAAAAACCCATAAAAAACCCACAAAGCTATTTATTGACGCATGTTAAGCTAGCAGGCTTTTTATTCTTGACTGGGGAGGCTGAAAACTTTTTACATTATGATGGACCGCATTTTAACGGTGTGGCTTTAAATAATAAAAGGCATTGATGTATTTATACAGTCACACCTCCGTGTTATATACACCACACGCACAATTTTGAGAGCTCGTGCAGAAAGTAACCAGCGAAGCATTCGGCTGCTTTACAAGATCTGCAAACATATTCTTATCTGAAAACTAACCCAGTACGCATAGGAAAAAAACAGATTCTCATGCCAGATTGCAAAGCATTTAGTCCGTGCACCATCCGTGCACCTACACAAATATGCACCTAAAGAAAACTCTAGTCCCAATAATTGCACCACTGAAGGCACCCTTGGTGGTTCAATTACTAAAACTGGACTGGTGGTACAAACTACAAGTCAACTTTGACATGAGACAGAAAAACTCCATTGAATTAGACAGATAGACCTGTGGATTAGGAGCTTGTTTTTTTTTTTTCCTCCCTGGAGAGTTAGAAGTGCACCTAACAAATCAACCAACAACTAGCACAACACACCCTCAATCTCAGCCGAAAAAGCTCAAAGTTGAAACAAAGCAGTTTTGATCTCCCCAAAGGGATATTTGGAGAAATCTCAACATTGTGAAAGGATGATAGAAAAAAAACCCAAAAACAATTGTTCGGAGATCCTCCAAAGCACAAACCCATCAAATGATTTTCTTACCTTCAGGGATAAGTGAGATCTGCGAATGCTGTCGAATCCCTGCAATTTTTATTATTCCTAAATCATCAGCTCCCACCAGTCCACTGGCGGCAGAGTCGAACCCAACCCAATTCAACACAGAACGTCAGAATGAATTCAGACAACCTTTCCAAGCAAGCTCACCAAGGATGAGATACCAGGAAACAACAACCAAGAGTCCCAATTATTCCAGTAGGTGTAAAACCAGCTCAGTTACTACAACTGCCCACTACTGAAATACACAAGTTTTTCCATTGCGGATAAGACATACTGCTCTGGTCCTTTTTTTTTTTTTTTTTTACAGAGATGACAAAAAGGCACACATTTTGAAATCTTTGCAAAGGGCTCCACTCAAAAACTTATCCACCTCCCAAAGAGCTTAAAAATGGGATTCCCCTGAACTAATTCGATCTTATTTCGGAGGTTTGTAGGAATTCCAAGAAAAGCTTTCCTCACCCAGATCTTTCAAGAAATAGCACATTTATACAAACACACGCAGGATTTGTTTTTTTGTTTTTAATAAGAAAAGGAGGGTTTTTTTTTTTTTTAAAAAAATAATAGTTGGACTTACATTCCCCAGGACCAAAATTTAAAATCACTCGAGAAAGTCGAAACAATCCAAAAGGGACTTAACAATTTGACCAAAGCTTACACCAGAATTCCCTGTCCCGTTATAAAACATTTCACCATTTCAGAACCTCTCATTTTTCTTTCAAAAATTGTAGAAGACCACCCCCCACCCCCATTCCCCTCCCCCCTCCCTCCCCCTGCAAGAGATGTTTACTCTTGCAGGCAAAGTCATCCCTTGGCACAATAATAATAGTAGCGGTGGTAGTAGTAATAATAACGTTCTTACAAAAACAAATAGGTTGCTATCACAATCCGCAAAAGACTATACCAAAAGGGAGGGTTTTTTTTTTTTTACCCTTCTCCTTTTCTTTTTAAAACAAGAAAGCTATAAAAGAACACCCCCCCCCCGTACATTTAAGGGTGTTTGACAGCTCTATTATTTCCTGACCCTGTTGCCTTCCAAAAAAGGATGCGTTCCCTGTGCTCAAAATCAGCTA